>NW_027454810.1:0-58935 GCF_040206685.1 Ascaphus truei
ATACAGTATATGTGTGTGGACTGGGGGCGGGACTAGGTGGCGAGTAGATTTTTTGGTTGGGCGAGTAGATTTTTGGGTGATTTGTCGAACACTGTATATATATATATATAGCTTATTGCTGCAGCAAAGGTTATTCCCACCTTTCTCCTAGGGCAGGGATATCCAAACAATGTAATTCCAGCGCACAGCAAAAAGAGAGTCGGGTTAATAAAAAATAAAATAATTTATTTAAACCGCATTAAAAAAATAGAGGGTGCAACCTTTCAAGGATGAGGTGTGTATGTATATATATGTGTGTGTGTATGTATATACAGTATATGTGTGTGGACTGGGGGCGGGACTAGGTGGCGAGTAGATTTTTGGGTGATTTGTCGAACACTGTATATATATATATATAGCTTATTGCTGCAGCAAAGGTTATTCCCACCTTTCTCCTAGGGCAGGGATATCCAAACAATGTAATTCCAGCGCACAGCAAAAAGAGAGTCGGGTTAATAAAAAATAAAATAATTTATTTAAACCGCATTAAAAAAATAGAGGGTGCAACCTTTCAAGGATGAGTTGTGTATGTATATATATGTGTGTGTGTGTATGTATATACAGTATATGTGTGTGTATATATATACTTTTATTTTATTTTTAATTATTTTATTTTTTATTAACCCGACTCTCTTTTTGCTGTGCGCTGGAATTACATTGTTTGGATATCCCTGCCCTAGGAGAAAGGTGGGAATAACCTTTGCTGCAGCAATAAGCTTGAGAAGTATATTATTTATATTTTTTCTTACATTTTCTTTTGAAGATTTTTTGCACCATAATGTATGGCACTTTTTGTTAAACTGTTTTAATTGCTGTGTAGCACAAATCAGGAAAAATGATGTAATTACGGCAGAAACGTCGGTTCCTATTTTAATCAACCAAGTTAAGTCTACTGTAAGCTGTATATTTACCCATTTTTGGACATTAGTGGTGTCAAGTGTGGGGGTTTTGGCCCAGGATTACAGGGGTTAAACCCCATTAGGCCATCCTCTACTCTCACCTGGGAAGCAAGGGGTTAACTGGGCTGGAGTCCAGTAATGTGATTTTGCCTTGCTTCAGCCATCCAACTGTTTATTCCCCTGTAAAAATGTATTGTTTCTGTTCCAGTGACTGCACCACACAAACACTGGAATCCATCCGGGAGGGCAAGGGTTAATAGTTGAATAGTGATTCTAGCCCTTTGTTTAAGTTACCCTCAAAGATGCCTGCCTACTAAGGAATGCGACCAAATGTTTAGGAAGCTGGAGTGGTTGGTGAGTGTTAAAACTCACACTTACAAACCATAGTATCCTGCCAGACACTCAATTTGGTAGACTGGCCAAACGCCCCTGATTTAGGAGTGGGGCTACAGAATGAGTGACCTTATTAAATATAAGAATATTATGAGATGTCCTCGGCTGAACATGCTATAAGTTACATATGTGTAAGCGGGGGGCCGAGCCGCAAATAATGATTACAGACACCTGCTGTTTAGCAGGTCCTATGAGACAGATATTAATATCTCTCTTAATTTTAGTATTACACTGTAATATTTAGTCTTATTGGGAGCGTCATGCGTGTCGGAATGTATTAATATGGCTCACGTGCCAGTAAGTACTACTGAACTGAAGTTATGACGTTATTTAGATAGGAAAAGCAGTTTTTAAACGTCCTTGGGTGGGAGGAGTTTTACTCTGAGGAAAACTGTCAACCTCACCACTGATTTATGAGAGGGGCTGGGTTTAGGTTGTGTTCAATGGGAAATAATTGTATAAGAACCAGGCTCAGCCTATGGCTATTGTCTTTCGTGTCTTGATGATTATGAAGATTGCTGTATGAACTGCCAGTCCAGATGTGACTGTTTCATCATTCCATCTTAAGTGAGTGTCCATATTTTGTCTGTCATTTGTATATCTCGTGTTTTCACCTTTTTCAAGGAATAAATTATATTTTATCATATCTAAGTCTCGTCCAGTTCAACCCAGTTATATTTTGGTGTGTATTATTAATAGCCTGTCTCAAAGCTACCGTCACAAGTGGTCAGATACTCGTGGGATGCCAATGGCTAGCTGGCCCCTTGAGCCACTAAAGGGTTAATATATCACAAAGTACAACAAAAGTTATTTGATAAGAACAATATATGAAGAACATTGATACAGGGAGTAATGTGATTTCTTTTACTGGCGTGAGGAGAAAATATTTATTTCCATTTATGAGACATAATTGTAACATGATTAATTGGGGTGTTTTTTTTGCCTTCCTCTGGGTGAATATAACGATAACAATGTAGCTTTAATTATGTTCAGTATGTTGCACGAGTAGAATTTTATAAAGGTTCAACTCAATGAACATATATCTCTCATCCAAATCTTCTCTGATGCATTGCAATGTTACATTAATACATTTTCTCACCATAGATGTATCTTCAGCACATGACTCGTCTGTGAGCAAGAAGCAACGTAAGAAATGTCCCAAACATCAAATTACATGAGGGGTTAATGGAAATATGTTTTAAGGACTTCAACATTGCATAAGTCTGTATGAGAATTGGAACAAGATTACCAGAAACTCGGCAGAGCATTCCTATACATCAACAGCCTTTTACTAAACTTACAGACACCGCAAGACAAGGAGAGGGTTTAAAGAACAGAGACATGAACCCCTACTGTGGGACATACGGTAATGTTATGCCGCAGATAATCCATACAGTGAAGAAATCCTATAACTGCTCTGAATGTGGGAAAAGCTTCAATAAGAAATATCATCTTGTTACACACCAAATAATCCACACAGGGGTGAAGCCTTATAACTGCTCTGAATGTGGGAAAAGCTTCAGTCAGAAATCAAATCTTGTTAAACACCAAATAATCCACACAGGGGTGAAGCCTTATAACTGCTCTGAATGTGGGACTAGTTTCCATGATCAATCAAGTTTTTGTAGACACCAAAGAATCCACACAGGGGTGAGACCTTATAAATGCTCTGAATGTGGGAAAAGCTTCTGTCAAAAATCAAGTCTTGTTACACACCAAAGAATCCACACAGGGGAGAAGCCTTATGATTGCTCTGAATGTGGGAAAAGTTTCAGTCGGAAATCGCATCTTGTTACACACCAAAGAATCCACACAAGGGAGAGGCCCTATAACTGCTCTGAATGTGGGAAAAGCTTCAGTCGGAAATCGCATCTTGTTAGACACCAAACAATCCACACAGGGATGACACCCTATAAACTGCCCTGAATGTGGAAAAAGCTTCAGTAAGAAATCACATCTTATCTCGGGAGATCTCAGACTTCTCTGCTGTCGAGGCCGGCTCCATTCTTGATCAAAATCTCACTCCTACTCTGTACTCTGAACAGTCACGACTTTGGACTCCTTCCCCCCCTCGTACATAGATACACATTCTCTACTGTTTAAAATGCATTCAATTTGTATTAATTATGGGGTATATTTTAGTGCAATTCACTAAGGCTTCTTCAGGAGTTAATGTGGGTATATCTGTCCCTACCTTCTTTATAGGCACTTCCCTGTTTCTATTGGTTCCCATAAGCGCAATCCAATTGATTGAGAAACATCTTGATGTAATATTTCTCTTCTACATTGAGTTTGTATACTATGTAACATACTTTGTGTATCTGCACTATTCTATATAGATTATAAAATATAACTTGTGTGATTATAGATAACCAGATCTGTGTCTTTAACATTCAGAGATTGGTTATATCTCTATTTAACACTTCTCTTTGCATTAAGTTTATGCTATGGATTCTGTGTTATATTGTACTATTTGGGGTTTCAGTATATTCCCACTGCTATATGTATTACTCTGTGTATTAGATTTTAAGTAAAGAATTGTGCAAATTAAGATAACCCCGATCTGTGTCTTTAATTATTAGACACATTAGACAGTGAATCTCTTTCCCCTCTATATACACTATTTGAGGGACTATATGTGTCTGATTATTTAAGATGTCTTTTTTCAACAAATGTAGTTCATCAATATTTGTTGATTTAAATTCTTTCCTTTACATTCAAATTATGAGTGATATGTGTGATTTAAGATATTCCTATCTAGGTCTTTATTTATTAGACATAGATGGACTATATATCTTTCTTTATTAAATTCAGTGTGATTTAAGATATTCCTATGTCTTTATTTATCAGACATAGATGGACTATATCTTTCTGAGGTTCGTTACTGTATTAAATTCAGTGTGTGATTTAAGATAATCATTCTTTGTCTCTAATTACTGTAGATATGTCTTTCTATACATATATAAGTGATACTTATTCCTAATGGGGATAGTAACATTCTCTATTGAATATATTCATCCTTTCTTTAAGGGTGTAATTTCCAATAAGCTGCCACTCTTAGTTTGTGAATTAAACCAACTTTATTCTAAGTAGTGATACCATGTTAAATATGCATCAAATTGTCTGCCCTTTATTAACATGGCTGCAAAGTAACAGTATATACCCAGCGGAGTTTGTATTGATTTATATGTATGGGACAAGGAATCAGATGGTGGTTATGTTATGATATAACAGTAAATCCTTCTCCTGAATGTATACTGATTATTGTTAGGAGTACCAATTACATTTCAGTGCACAGTATTACAACTGTCACACACACGATGCACAGCTATCTCTCACTCCCTGACACACACACGATGCACAGCTATCTCTCCCTGTCACACACACACACGATGCACAGCTATCTCTCACTCCCTGACACACACACACACGATACACAGCTATTTCTCACTATCACACACACACGATGCAAAGCTATCTCTCCATGTCACACACACGATGCACAGCTATCTCTCCCTGTCACACACACACACGATGAACAGTAATCTCTCACTATCACACACACGATGCACAACTATCTCTCACTGTCACACACACACAATGCACAGCTATCTCTCCGTCACACACACACGATGCACAGCTATCTCTCTCTGTCACACACACATGATGCACAGCTATCTCTCCCTGTCACACACACACACGATGCACAGCTATCTCTCCCTGTCATACACACATGATGCACAGCTATCTTTCACTGTCACACACACGATGCACAGCTATTTCTCACTGTCACACACACACATACATTACGATGCACAGCTATCTCTCACTGTCACACACACACACGATGCACAGCTATCTCTCACTGTCACACACACACACACGATGCACAGCTATCTCTCACTGTCAACACATACGATGCACAGCTATCTCTCACTGTCACACACGATGCACAGCTCTCTCTCACTGTCACACACACAAACGATGCACAGCTCTCTCTCACTGTCAAACACACACACGATGCACAGCTATCTCACACTGTCACACACACACGATGCACAGCTCTCACTCCGCCACACACGATGCACAGCTATCTCTCCCTGTCACACACACACGATGCACAGCTATCTCTCCCTGTCATACACACACGCTGCACAGCTATCTCTCACTGTCACACACACGATGCACAATTATCTCTCACTCCCTCACACATGAGGCACAGCTATCTCTCACTCCCTGTCACACACAAGGCACAGCTATCTCTCCCTCCCTGTCACACACGAGGCACAGTGATCTGTGCTGATTATTGAGTGACAGCTGCTCAGCCTGCAACAAAACTCGCTAATTAAAGAGAAGCATCTGGCTCAGCGGAGAGATCCTCGGCCCCTCACTCATTGCCCCGGGAGGCGGCCTGGGGTACGTCAGGCACTGCAACCTGCCAATATGTAACACCAGCATCTAATATAGAGCAGGGCCGAGTATCATTCCTGCAGGAATTCCTCTCCTGGAGACTTAAACCCTTTTGTGATATACTGTAGAGGCCATAGTCCCATTGTGAAAGTTAATGCGGGGTATGCCTGTGTAACTCAGGCCTGTTAGCTTAGTCCCATTGTGTACATTAATGCAGGGTATGCCTGTAGTTACTCAGGCCTGTTAGCTTAGTCCCATTGCGTACGTTAATGCGGGGAATGCCTTTAGTTACTCAGGCCTATTAGATTGTCCCATTGCGTACGTTAATGCGGGGTATGCCTGTGTTACTCAAGCCTGTTAGCTTAGTCCCATTGCGTACGTTACTGCGGGGTATGCCTGTGTTACTCAGGCCTGTTAGCTTAGTCCCATTGCGTACGTTAATGCGGGTGTGCCTGTAGTTACTCAGGCCTGAGAGAGAAAGAAGTAACCCCTGCCTCACCACATAGTAACCCCTGCCTCACCCCATAGTAACCCCTGCCTCACCCCATAGTAACCCCATAGTAACCCCTGCCGCACCCCATAGTAACCCCTGCCTCACCCCATAGTAACCCCTGCCTCACCCCATAGTAACCCCTGCCTCACCCCATAGTAACCCCTGCCTCACTCCATATTAACCCCTGCCGCACACCATATTCACCCCTGCCTCACCCCATAGTAACCCCTGCCTCACCCCATATTAACTCCTGCTTCACCCCATAGTAACCCCTGCCTCACCCCATAGTAAACCCTGCCTCACCCCATAGTAACCCCTGCCTCACCCCACAGTAACCCCTGCCGCACACCATATTCACCCCTGCCTCACCCCATAGTAACCCCTGCCTCACCCCATAGTAAACCCTGCCTCACCCCATATTAACTCCTGCTTCACCCCATAGTAACCCCTGCCTCACCCCATAGTAAACCCTGCCTCACCCCATAGTAACCCCTGCCTCACCCCACAGTAACCCCTGCCTCACCCCATATTAACCCCTGCCTCACCCCATAGTAACCCCTGCCTCACCCCAAAGTAACCCCTGCCTCACCCCATAGTAACTCCAGCCTCACACCATAGTAACCCTTGCTTCACCCCATAGTAAACCCTGCCTCATCCCATAGTATCCCCTGCCTCATCCCATAGTATCCCCTGCCTCACACCATATTAACCCCTGCCTCACCCCATAGTAAACCCTGCCTCAACCCATAGTAACCCCTGCCTCACCCAATATTAACCCCGCCTCACCCCATACTAAACCCTACCTCACCCCATATTAACCCCTGCCTCACCCCATAGTAACCCCTGCCTCACCCCATAGTAACCCCTGCATCACCCCATAGTAACTCCAGCCTCACACCATAGTAACCCCTGCCGAACCCCATAGTAACCCCTGCCGAACCCCCTAGTAACCCCTGCCTCACCCCATAGTAACCCTTGCCTCACCCCATATTAACCCCTGCCGCACCCCATAGTAACCCCTGCCTCACCCCATAGTAACCCCTGCCTCACCCTCATAGCACTGACAGTGACGCGGCGCATTGTGTGTGTGAAAGGGAGAGATAGCTGTGCATTGTGTGTGTGTCAGGGAGTGAGAGATAGTTGTGCATCGTGTGTGTGAGACAGTGAGAGATAGCTGTGCATTGTGTGTGTGTGACAGTGAGAGACAGCTGTGCATCGTGTGTGTGTGACAGGGAGAGATAGCTGTGCATCGTGTGTGTGTGAAAGGGAGAGATAGCTGTTCATCGTGTGTGTGTGTGTGTGTGTGTCAAGGAGTGAGAGATAGTTGTGCATCGTGTGTGTGTCAGGGAGTGAGAGATAGCTGTGCATCGTGTGTGTGTTTCAGGGAGTGAGAGATAGCTGTGCATCGTGTGTGTGTGACAGTGAGAGATAGCTGTGCATCGTGTGTGTGTGTGTGACAGGGAGAGATAGTTGTGCATCGTGTGTGCATCTCTCACTGTCACACATACGATGCACAGCTATCTCTCCCTGTCACACACACACGATGCACAGCTATCTCACACTGTCACACACACACACACACGATGCACAGCTATCTCTCCCTGTCACACACACACGATGCACAGCTATTTCTCACTGTCACACACACAAACGATGCACAGCTATCTCTCACTGTCAACACATACGATGCACAGCTATCTCTCACTGTCACACACGATGCACAGATATCTCTCCCTGTCTCACACATACAATGCACAGCTCTCTCTCACTGTCACACACACAAACGATGCACAGCTCTCTCTCACTAGCTGTGCATCGTGTGTGTGTGTGACAGGGAGAGATAGCTGTGCATCGTGTGTGTGTCAGGGAGTGAGAGATAATTGTGCATCGTGTGTGTGAGACAATGAGAGGAAGCAGGGCAATCTGGCAGCCAAGTGGCTTGACCTTTATTAGTGAGCCTGGTTACCCCCTCTCGGAACCACAGACTTAGAAATCGCCAGCTCATATACAGTGCATAAAATATATTTATATATATACCCTTATACACCATTTTAATAAAAAATATCACAAAATTCTTCTAAGTCCCTCGGGAAGAGTGAAAGACGCGCACGTTCATTTTCAGAGCTCCTAGACATTCCTATAAGAAGTTAGCCAAATAGTAGCTTCGAAAAACACTTAGGTTAAGTTTGAGAGTTGCTTCTAATGTACCAAAGCTGGACTTAGACATAATTTCACTCTCACAACATTATGGCTGGTTGGAGACAGTCCGAACCACAAGTACCGGGTCCATGGTTCTGGGCGTATACTGGGGGGACGGGCGCAGAGAGAGAGAGAAATTGCGCAGAGAGAGAGAAAGAAAGAGCGCAGAGAGAGAGAAAGAAAGAGCGCAGAGAGAGAGAGAAAGAAAGAGCGCAGAGAGAAAGAAAGAAAGAGCGCAGAGAGAGAGAGAGCGCGCAGAGAGAGGAAGAAAGAGCGCAGAGAGAGAGAGAGAGCGCAGAGAGAAAGAGAGCGCAGAGAAAGAAAGAGCGCAGAGAGAGAGAAAGAAAGCACAGAGAGAGAGAGAGCGCAGAGAGAGAGAGAGAGCGCAGAGAGAGAGAAAGAAAGAGCGCAGAGAGAGAGAGAAAGAAAGAGCGCAGAGAGAAAGAAAGAAAGAGCGCAGAGAGAGAGAAAGAGAGCGCAGAGAGAGAGAAAGAAAGAGCGCAGAGAGAGAAAGAGAGCGCAGAGAGAGAGAGCGCAGAGAAAGAAAGAGCGCAGAGAGAGAGAAAGAAAGAGCGCAGAGAGAGAGAAAGAAAGAGCGCAGAGAGAGAGAAAGAAAGAGCGCAGAGAGAGAGAAAGAAAGAGCGCAGACAGAGAGAGAGAAAGAAAGTGCGCAGAGAGAAAGAAAGAGCGCAGAGAGAAAGAAAGAGCGCAGAGAAAGAAAGAAAGAGCGCAGAGAGAGAGAGAGCGCAGAGAGAGAAAGAGAAAAAAAGAGCGCAGAGAGAGAAAGAGCGCAGAGAGAGAGAAAGAGCACAGAGAGAGAGAGTGAGTGCAGAGAGAAAGAAAGAGCGCAGAGAGAGAGAAAGAGAGCACAGAGAGAGAGAAAGAAAGAGCGCAGAGAGAAAGAAAGAGCGCAGAGAGAGAAATAAAGAGCGCAGAGAGAGAAATAAAGAGCGCAGAGAAATAAAGAGCGCAGAGAGAGAGAAAGAAAGAGCGCAGAGAGAGAAAGAAAGAGCGCAGAGAGAAAGAAAGAGCGCAGAGAGAGAAAGAAAGAGCGCAAAGAGAGAAAAAAAGAGCGCAGAGAGAGAAAGAAAGAGAGCGCAGAGAGAAAGAAAGAGCGCAGAGAGAGAAAGAGCGCCGAGAGAGAGAGAAAGAGCGCAGAGAGAGAGAGAGCGCAGAGAGAGAGAAAGAAAGAGCGTAGAGAGAGAAAGAGCGCAGAGAGAGAAAGAAAGAGCGCAGAGAGAGAGAGCGCAGAGAGAGAGAGCGCAGAGAGAAAGAGCGCAGAGAGAGAAAGAAAGAGCGCAGAGAGAGAGAGAGCGTAGAGAGAGAGAAAGAGCGCAGAGAGAGAGAGAGCGCAGAGAAAGAAAGAGCGCAGAGAGAAAGAAAGAGCGCAGAGAGAAAGAAAGAGCGCAGAGAGAGAAAAGAGCGCAAAGAGAAAAAAGAGCGCAGAGAGAAAGAAAGAGAGCGCAGAGAGAAAGAAAGAGCACAGAGAGAGAGAGCGCAGAGAGAGAAAGAGAAAGAAAGAGCGCAGAGAGAGAAAGAGCGCCGAGAGAAAGAGCGCAGAGAGAGAGAAAGAAAGAGCGCAGAGAGAGAGAGAGCGTAGAGAGAGAGAAAGAGCGCAGAGAGAGAAAGAGAAAGAAAGAGCGCAGAGAGAGAGCGCAGAGAGAGAAAGAGCGCAGAGAGAGAAAGAGCGCAGAGAGAGAGAAAGAATGAGCGCAGAGAGAGAGCGTAGAGAGAGAGAAAGAGCGCAGAGAGAGAAAGAGAAAGAAAGAGCGCAGAGAGAGAGAAAGAGCGCAGAGAGAGAGAGCGCAGAGAGAAAGAAAGAGCGCAGAGAGAGAGAGCGCAGAGAGAAAGAAAGAGCGCAGAGAGAGAGAAAGAAAAAGCGCAGAGAGAGACAAAGAGCGCAGAGAGAGAGAAAGAAAGAGCGCAGAGAGAGAAAGAAAGAGCACAGAGAGTGAGAGAGAGAGCGCAGAGAGAAAGAGAGCGCAGAGAGAGAAAGAAAGAGTGCAGAGAGAAAGAGGATGAAAGAGCGCAGAGAGAAAGAGGATGAAAGAGCGCAGAGAAAGAAAGAGCACATAGAGAGAGATAGCGCAGAGAGAAAGAAAGAGCGCAGAGAGAAAGAGAAAGAAAGAGCGCAGAGAGAGAGAGAGAGAGAGAGCGCAGAGAGAGAAAGAGCGCAGAGAGAGAAAGAGCGCAGAGAGAGAAAGTGCGCAGAGAGAGAAAGAGCGCAGAGAGAGAGAGCGCAGAGAGAGAAAGAAAGAGCGCAGAGAGAGAAAGAAAGAGCGCAGAGAGAGAGAAAGAAAGAGCGCAGAGAGAGAGAAAGAAAGAGCGCAGAGAGAGAGAAAGAAAGAGCGCAGAGAGAGAGAAAGAAAGAGCGCAGAGAGAGAGAGAGCGCAGAGAGAGAAATAAAGAGCAGAGAGAAAGAAAGAGCGCAGAGAGAAAGAAAGAGCGCAGAGAAAGAAAGAGAGCGCAGAGAGAGAGAGCGCAGAGAGAGAGAGAGCGCAGAGAGAGAAAGAGAAAGAAAGAGCGCAGAGAGAGAGAAAGAGCGCAGAGAGAGAGAAAGAGCGCAGAGAGAGAGAGCGCAGAGAGAGAGCGCGCAGAGAGAGAGAGCGCGCAGAGAGAGAGAGAGCGCAGAGAGAGAGCGCAGAGAGAAAGAAAGAGCGCAGAGAGAAAGAAAGAGCGCAGAGAGAGAAAAAAGAGCGCAGAGAGAGAAAGAAAGAGAGCGCAGAGAGAAAGAAAGAGCGCAGAGAGAGAGAGCGCAGAGAGAAAGAGAAAGAAAGAGCGCAGAGAGAGAAAGAGCGCCGAGAGAGAGAGAAAGAGCGCAGAGAGAGAGAAAGAAAGAGCGCAGAGAGAGAAAGAGCACAGAGAGAGAAAGAGAAAGAAAGAGCGCAGAGAGAGAAAGAGCGCAGAGAGAGAGAAAGAAAGAGCGCAGAGAGAGAGCGTAGAGAAAGAGAGCGCAGAGAGAGAAAGAGAAAGAAAGAGCGCAGAGAGAGAGAGAGAGCGCAGAGAGAGAAAGAGCGCAGAGAGAGAGAGCGCAGAGAGAAAGAAAGAGCGCAGAGAGAGAGCGCAGAGAGAGAAAGAAAGAGCGCAAAGAGAGAAAAAAGAGCGCAGAGAGAGAAAAAAAGAGCGCAGAGAGAAAGAAAGAGAGCGCAGAGAGAAAGAAAGAGCGCAGAGAGAGAGCGCAGAGAGAGAAAGAGAAAGAGCGCAGAGAGAGAGCGCCGAGAGAGAGAGAAAGAGCGCCGAGAGAGAGAGAAAGAGCGCAGAGAGAGAGAGCGCAGAGAGAGAAAAAAAGAGCGCAGAGAGAAAGAAAGAGAGCGCAGAGAGAAAGAAAGAGCGCAGAGAGAGAGAGCGCAGAGAGAGAAAGAAAGAAAGAGCACAGAGAGAGAAAGAGCGCCGAGAGAGAGAGAAAGAGCGCAGAGAGAGAGAGAGCGCAGATAGAGAGAAAGAAAGAGCGCAGAGAGAGAGAGCGCAGAGAGAGAAAGAAAGAGCGCAGAGAGAGAGAGAGCGCAGAGAGAGAGAGAGCGCAGAGAGAGAGAGAGCGCAGAGAGAGAGAGAGCGCAGAGAGAGAAAGAGCGCAGAGAGAGAGAGAGCGCAGAGAGAGAGAAAGAAAGAGCGCAGAGAGAGAGAAAGAGCGCAGAGAAAGAGAAAGAAAGAGCGCAGAGAGAGAGAGAGAGCGCAGAGAGAGAAAGAGCGCAGAGAGAGAGAGCGCAGAGAGAAAGAAAGAGCGCAGAGAGAGAGAGCGCAGAGAGAGAAAAAGAAAAAGCGCAGAGAGAGACAAAGAGCGCAGAGAGAGAGAAAGAAAGAGCGCAGAGAGAGAAAGAAAGAGCACAGAGAGTGAGAGAGAAAGAGCGCAGAGAGAGAAAGAAAGAGCGCAGAGAGAAAGAGGATGAAAGAGCGCAGAGAGAGAGAAAGAAAGAGCGCAGAGAGAAAGAAAGAGCACATAGAGAGAGAGAGCGCGCAGAGAGAAAGAGAGCGCAGAGAGAGAGAGCGCAAAGAGAGAGAAAGAGCATAGAGAAAAAAAGAGCGCAGAGAGAGAGAGAGGAAGAAAGAGCGCAGAGAGAGAAAGAAAGAAAGAGCGCAGAGAGAGAGAGCGCAGAGAGAGAGAGAGAGAGAGCGCAGAGAGAGAAAGAAAGAGCGCAGAGAGAGAAAGAAAGAGCGCAGAGAGAGAAAGAAAGAGCGCAGAGAGAGAAAGAAAGAGCGCAGAGAGAGAGAAAGAAAGAGCGCAGAGAGAAAGAAAGAGCGCAGAGAGAGCGCAGAGAGAGAAATAAAGAGCGCAGAGAAAGAAAGAGCGCAGAGAGAGAAAGAAAGAGCGCAAAGAGAGAGAAAAAGAGCGCAGAGAGAAAGAAAGAGCGCAGAGAGAGAGCGCAGAGAGAGAAAGAGAGAAAGAGCGCAGAGAGAGAGAGAAAGAAAGAGCGCAGAGAGAGAGAAAGAAAGAGCGCAGAGAGAGAGAGAGCGCAGAGAGAGAGAGCGCAGAGAGAGAGAGCGCAGAGAGAGAGAGAGAAAGAGCGCAGAGAGAGAGAGAAAGAGCGCAGAGAGAAAGAGAGCGCAGACAGAGAGAGAGCGCAGAGAGAGAGAAAGAAAGTGCGCAGAGAGAAAGAAAGAGCGCAGAGAGAGAGAAAGAAAGAGCACAGAGAGAGAAAGATAGAGCGCAGAGAGAAAAAGAAAGAGAGGGCAGAGAGAGAGCGCAGAGAGAGAGAGAGCGCAGAGAGAGAAAGAGAAAGAAAGAGCGCAGAGAGAAAGAGAAAGAAAGCGCAGAGAGAAAGAGCGCAGAGAGAGAGAGAGAAAGAGCGCAGAGAGAGAGAAAGAGAAAGAAAGAGCGCAGAGAGAGAGAAAGAGCGCAGAGAGAGAGAGAAAGAGCGCAGAGAGAGAGAGCGCAGAGAGAGAGAGAGAGCGCAGAGAGAGAGAGAGCGCAGAGAGAAAGAAAGAGCGCAGAGAGAAAGAAAGAGCGCAGAGAGAGAGAGAGAGCAGAGAGAAAGAAAGTGCGCAGAGAGAAAGAAAGAGCGCAGAGAGAGAGAAAGAAAGAGCGCAGAGAGAGAAAGAGAGCGCAGAGAGAGAGAGAAAGAAAGAGCGCAGAGAGAGAAAGAGAGCGCAGAGAGAGAGGAAGAAAGAGCGCAGAGAGAGAGAAAGAGCGCAGAGAGGGAGAAAGAGCGCAGAGAGAGAAAGAGAAAGAAAGAGCGCAGAGGGAGAAAGAGCGCAGAGGGAGAAAGAGCGCAGAGAGAAAGAAAGAGCGCAGAGAGAAAGAAAGAGCGCAGAGAGAGAGAGAGAAAAAGAACGCAGAGAGAGAGAAAGAACGCAGAGAGAGAAAGAGCGCAGAGAGAGAGAGAAAAAGAGTGCAGAGAGAAAGAAAGAGCGCAGAGAGAGAGAGAGAAAGAAAGAGCGCAGAGAGAGAGCGCAGAGAGAGAGCGCACAGAGAGAGAGAGCGCAGAGAGAGAGCGAGCACAGAGAGAGAGAGAGCGCAGAGAGAGAGAGAGCGCAGAGAGAGAGAGCGCAGAGAGAGAGAGAGCGCAGAGAGAAAGAAAGAGCGCAGAGAGAAAGAAAGAGCGCAGAGAAAGAAAGAGCGCAGAGAGAGAGAGAGAGCAGAGAGAAAGAAAGTGCGCAGAGAAAGAAAGAGCGCAGAGAGAAAGAAAGAGCGCAGAGAGAGAGAGAGAAAGAGCGCAGAGAGAGAGAAAGAGCGCAGAGAGAGAGAAAGAGCGCAGAGAGAGAGACAGAGCGCAGAGAGAGAGAAAGAAAGTGCGCAGAGAGAGAGCGCAGAGAGAGAAAGAGAAGGAAAGAGCGCAGAGAGAGAAAGAGAAAGAAAGAGCGCAGAGAGAGAAAGAGAAAGAAAGAGCGCAGAGAGAGAGAGAGAAAGAAAGAGCGCAGAGAGAGAGAGAGAGAGAGCGCAGAGAGAGAGAAAGAAAGAGCAAAGAGAGAGAAAGAAAGAGCGCAGAGAGAGAGAGCGCAGAGAGAAAGAAAGAGCGCAGAGAGAGAGAAAGAAAGTGCGCAGAGAGAAAGAAAGAGCGCAGAGAGAAAGAGCGCAGAGAGAGAAAGAGAAAGAAAGAGCGCAGAGAGAGAGAGAGAAAGAGCGCAGAGAGAGAGAGAGCGCAGAGAGAGAGAAAGAGAAAGAAAGAGCGCAGAGAGAGAGAAAGAGCGCAGAGAGAGAGAAAGAAAAAGCGCAGAGAAAGAAAGAGCGCAGAGAGAGAGAGAGCGCAGAGAGAGAGAGAGCGCAGAGAGAGAGAGAGCGCAGAGAGAGAGAGAGCGCAGAGAGAGAGAGCGCAGAGAGAGAGAGAGCGCAGAGAGAGAAAGAGAGCAGAGAGAAAGAAAGAGAGCAGAGAGAAAGAAAGTGCGCAGAGAAAGAAAGAGCGCAGAGAGAAAGAAAGAGCGCAGAGAGAGAGAAAGAAAGAGCACAGAGAGAGAAAGAAAGAGCGCAGAGAGAGAGAGAGAGCAGAGAGAGAGAGAGAGCAGCGAGAGAGAGAAAGAAAGAGCGCAGAGAGAGAGGAAGAAAGAGCGCAGAGAGAGAGAAAGAGCGCAGAGAGAGAGAAAGAGCGCAGAGAGGGAGAAAGAGCGCAGAGAGAGAAAGAGAAAGAAAGAGCGCAGAAATAAAGAAAGAGCGCAGAGAGAGAGAGAGCGCAGAGAGAGAGAGAGAAAGAGCGCAGAGAGAGAAAAAAGAGCGCAGAGAGAGAGAGAAAGAAAAAGCGCAGAGAGAGAAAGAAAGAGCGCAGAGAGAGAAAGAAAGAGCGCAGAGAGAGAGAAAAAAAGAGCTCAGAGAGAAAGAAAGAGCGCAGAGAGAAAGAAAGAAAGAGCGCAGAGAGAGAGAGCGCAGAGAGAGAGAGAGCGCAGAGAGAGAGAGAGCGCAGAGAGAGAGAGAGCGCAGAGAGAGAGAGAGCGCAGAGAGAGAGAGAGCGCAGAGAGAGAGAGAGCGCAGAGAGAGAGAGAGCGCAGAGAGAGAAAGAGCAGAGAGAGAGAAAGAGCGCAGAGAGAGAAAGAGAGCGCAGAGAGAGAAAGAGAGCGCAGAGAGAGAAAGAAAGAGCGCAGAGAGAGAGAAAGAAAGAGCGCAGAGAGAGAGAGCGCAGAGAGAGAGAAAGAGCGCAGAGAGAGAGAAAGAAAGTGCGCAAAGAAAGAGCGCAGAGAGAAAGAGAAAGAAAGAGCGCAGAGAGAGAAAGAGAAAGAAAGAGCGCAGAGAGAGAGAGAGCGCAGAGAGAGAGAGAAAGAGCGCAGAGAGAAAGAAAGAAAGAGCGCAGAGAGAGAAAGAGAGCGCAGAGAGAGAGAGCGCAGAGAGAAAGAAAGAGCGCAGAGAGAGAGAGCGCAGAGAGAGAAAGAAAGTGCGCAGAGAGAAAGAAAGAGCGCAGAGAGAAAGAGCGCAGAGAGAAAGAGAAAGAAAGAGCGCAGAGAGAAAGAGCGCAGAGAGAGAGAGCGCAGAGAGAGAGAAAGAGAAAGAAAGAGCGCAGAGAGAGAGAAAGAGCGCAGAGAGAGAGAGAAAGAGCGCAGAGAGAGAAAGCAAGAGCGCAGAGAGAGAGCGCAGAGAGAGAGAGAGAGCGCAGAGAGAGAAAGATAGAGCGCAGAGAAAGAAAGAGTGCAGAGAGAGAAAGAAAGAGTGCAGAGAGAGAAAGAAAGAGCGCAAAGAGAGAAAAAAAGAGCGCAAAGAGAGAAAAAAAGAGCGCAGAGAGAAAGAAAGAGCGCAGAGAGAAAGAAAGAGCGCAGAGAGAGAGCGCAGAGAGAAAGAGAAAGAAAGAGCGCGGAGAGAGAGAGAGAAAGAGCGCAGAGAGAGAGAAAGAGCGCAGAGAGAGAGAAAGAGCGCAGAGAGAGAGAGACAGAAAGAGCGCAGAGAGAGAGACAGAAAGAGCGCAGAGAGAGAGAGAGAAAGAGCGCAGAGAGAGAGAAAGAAAGAGCGCAGAGAGAGAGAGAGAAAGAAAAAGCGCAGAGAAAGAAAGAGCGCAGAGAGAGAGAGCGCAGAGAGAGAGAGCGCAGAGAGAGAGAAAGAAAGAGCGCAGAGAGAGAAAGAAAGAGCGCAGAGAGAGAAAGAAAGAGCGCAGAGAGAGAGAGAGAGCGCAGAGAGAGAGAGAGAGAGAGAGAGCGCAGAGAGAGAGAGAGAGAGAGCGCAGAGAGAGAGAGAGAAAGAGCGCAGAGAGAGAGAAAGAAAGAGCGCAGAGAGAGAGAAAGAAAGAGCGCAGAGAGAGAGAGAGAAAGAAAAAGCGCAGAGAAAGAAAGAGCGCAGAGAGAGAGAGCGCAGAGAGAGAGAGCGCAGAGAGAGAGAGCGCAGAGAGAGAGAGCGCAGAGAGAGAGAAAGAAAGAGCGCAGAGAGAGAAAGAAAGAGCGCAGAGAGAGAAAGAAAGAGCGCAGAGAGAGAAAGAAAGAGCGCAGAGAGAGAAAGAAAGAGCGCAGAGAGAGAGAGCACAGAGAGAGAGAGAGCACAGAGAGAGAGAGCACAGAGAGAGAGCACAGAGAGAGAGAGCGCAGAGAGAGAGAGAGCACAGAGAGAGAGAGAGCACAGAGAGAGAGAGAGCGCAGAGAGAGAGAGAGCGCAGAGAGAGAGAGAGAGAGCACAGAGAGAGAGAGAGAGAGCGCAGAGAGAGAGAGAGCGCAGAGAGAAAGAAAGAGCGCAGAGAGAAAGAAAGAGCGCAGAGAGAGAGAAAGTGCGCAGAGAAAGAGAGAGCGCAGAGAGAAAGAAAGAGCGCAGAGAGAGAGAAAGAAAGAGCGCAGAGAGAGAAAGAGAGCGCAGAGAGAGAGAGAGAGAGAAAGAGCGCAGAGAGAGAAAGAAAGCGCAGAGAGAGAGAGAGCGCAGAGAGAGAGGAAGAAAGAGCGCAGAGAGAGAAAGAGCGCAGAGAGGGAGAAAGAGCGCAGAGAGAGAAAGAGAAAGAAAGAGCGCAGAGGGAGAAAGAGCGCAGAGAGAAAGAAAGAGCGCAGAGAGAAAGAAAGAGCGCAGAGAGAAAGAAAGAGCGCAGAGAGAGAGAGAGAAAGAACGCAGAGAGAGAGAAAGAACGCAGAGAGAGAGAAAGAACGCAGAGAGAGAGAAAGAACGCAGAGAGAGAGAAAGAACGCAGAGAGAGAGAAAGAACGCAGAGAGAGAGAAAGAACGCAGAGAGAGAGAAAGAACGCAGAGAGAGAGAAAGAACGCAGAGAGAGAGAAAGAGCGCAGAGAGAGAGAAAAAAAGAGCGCAGAGAGAGAAAGAGCGCAGAGAGAGAAAGAAAGAGCGCAGAGAGAGAAAGAAAGAGCGCAGAGAGTGAGAGAGAAAGAGCGCAGAGAGTGAGAAAGAAAGAGCGCAGAGAGAAAGAAAGAGCGCAGAGAGAGAGAGAAAGAAAGAGCGCAGAGAGAGAAAGAGAGGGCGCAGAGAGAGAAAGAGAGGGCGCAGAGAGAGAGAGAGAGCGCAGAGAGAGAGAAAGAAAGAGCGCAGAGAGAGAGCGCAGAGACAGAGAGAGAGAGCGCAGAGAGAGAAATAAAGAGCGCAGAGAGAGAAATAAAGAGCGCAGAGAAAGAAAGAGCGCAGAGAGAGAAAGAAAGAGCGCAGAGAGAGAAAAAAAGAGCGCAAAGAGAGAAAAAAAGAGCGCAGAGAGAAAGAAAGATGAGCGCAGAGAGAAAGAAAGAGCGCAGAGAGAGAGTGCAGAGAGAGAAAGAGAAAGAAAGAGCGCAGAGAGAGAGAGAGAAAGAGCGCAGAGAGAAAGAAAGAGCGCAGAGAGAGAGAGAAAGAGCGCAGAGAGAGAAAAAAAGAGCGCAGAAAGAAAGAAAGAGCGCAGAGAGAAAGAAAGAAAGAGCGCAGAGAGAGAGAAAGAGCACAGAGAGAAAGAGAAAGAAAGAGCGCATAGAGAGAGAGAAAGAGCGCAGAGAGAGAGAGAGAAAGAGCGCAGAGAGAGAGAGAGCGCAGAGAGAGAAAGAGAGAGAAAGAGCGCAGAGAGAGAAAGAGCGCAGAGAGAGAGAAAGAGCGCAGAGAGAGAGAAAGAGCGCAGAGAGAGAGAAAGAGCGCAGAGAGAGAGAAAGAGCGCAGAGAGAGAGAAAGAGCGCAGAGAGAGAGAAAGAGCGCAGAGAGAGAGAAAGAGCGCAGAGAGAGAGAAAGAGCACAGAGAGAGAGAAAGAAAAAGCGCAGAGAGAGACAAAGAGCGCAGAGAGAGAGAAAGAAAGAGCGCAGAGAGAGAAAGAAAGAGCGCAGAGAGTGAGAGAGAAAGAGCGCAGAGAGTGAGAGAGAAAGAGCGCAGAGAGAAAGAATGAGCGCAGAGAGAGAGAGAAAGAGCGCAGAGAGAAAGAATGAGCGCAGAGAGAGAGAGAAAGAAAGAGCGCAGAGAGAGAGAGAGAAAGAAAGAGCGCAGAGAGAGAGAGGAAGAAAGAGCGCAGAGAGAGAGAGGAAGAAAGAGCGCAGAGAGAGAGAGCGCAGATAGAAAGAAAGAGCGCAGAGAGAGAGAGAGCGCAGAGAGAGAGAGAGCGCAGAGAGAGAGAGAGCGCAGAGAGAGAGAGAGCGCAGAGAGAGAGAGAGCGCAGAGAGAGAGAGAGCGCAGAGAGAGAGAAAGAGCGCAGAGAGAGAGAAAGAGAGCAGAGAAAGAAAGAGCGCAGAGAGAAAGAAAGAGCGCAGAGAGAGAGAAAGAGCGCAGAGAGAGAGAAAGAGCGCAGAGAGAGAGAAAGAGCGCAGAGAGAGAGAAAGAGAGCAGAGAGAGAAAGAGCGCAGAGAGAAAGAAAGAGCGCAGAGAGAGAGAAAGAAAGAGCGCAGAGAGAGAAAGAGAGCGCAGAGAGAGAGAGAGAGAGAGCGCAGAGAGAGAAAGAAAGAGCGCAGAGAGAGAGAGAGCGCAGAGAGAGAGGAAGAAAGAGCGCAGAGAGAGAGAGAGCGCAGAGAGAGAGAAAGAGCGCAGAGAGGGAGAAAGAGCGCAGAGAGAGAAAGAGAAAGAAAGAGCGCAGAGGGAGAAAGAGCGCAGAGAGAAAGAAAGAGCGCAGAGAGAAAGAAAGAGCGCAGAGAGAAAGAGAGAAAGAACGCAGAGAGAGAGAAAGAACGCAGAGAGAGAGAAAGAACGCAGAGAGAGAGAAAGAACGCAGAGAGAGAGAAAGAACGCAGAGAGAGAGAAAGAACGCAGAGAGAGAGAAAGAACGCAGAGAGAGAGAAAGAACGCAGAGAGAGAGAAAGAGCGCAGAGAGAGAGAAAAAAAGAGCGCAGAGAGAGAAAGAGCGCAGAGAGAGAAAGAAAGAGCGCAGAGAGAGAAAGAAAGAGCGCAGAGAGAGAAAGAAAGAGCGCAGAGAGAGAAAGAAAGAGCGCAGAGAGTGAGAGAGAAAGAGCGCAGAGAGTGAGAAAGAAAGAGCGCAGAGAGAAAGAAAGAGCGCAGAGAGAGAGAGAAAGAAAGAGCGCAGAGAGAGAAAGAAAGGGCGCAGAGAGAGAGAGAGCGCAGAGAGAGAGCGCAGAGACAGAGAGAGAGAGCGCAGAGAGAGAAATAAAGAGCGCAGAGAGTGAAATAAAGAGCGCAGAGAGAGAAATAAAGAGCGCAGAGAAAGAAAGAGCGCAGAGAGAGAAAGAAAGAGCGCAGAGAGAGAAAAAAAGAGCGCAAAGAGAGAAAAAAAGAGCGCAGAGAGAAAGAAAGAAAGAGCGCAGAGAGAGAGTGCAGAGAGAGAAAGAGAAAGAAAGAGCGCAGAGAGAGAGAGAGAAAGAGCGCAGAGAGAAAGAAAGAGCGCAGAGAGAGAGAGAGAGAGCGCAGAGAGAGAAAAAAAGAGCGCAGAAAGAAAGAGCGCAGAGAGAAAGAAAGAAAGAAAGAGCGCAGAGAGAGAGAAAGAGCGCAGAGAGAAAGAGAAAGAAAGAGCGCATAGAGAGAGAGAAAGAGCGCAGAGAGAGAGAGAGAGAAAGAGCGCAGAGAGAGAGAGAGAGAAAGAGAGAGAAAGAGCGCAGAGAGAGAAAGAGCGCAGAGAGAGAAAGAGCGCAGAGAGAGAAAGAGCGCAGAGAGAGAAAGAGCGCAGAGAGAGAAAGAGCGCAGAGAGAGAAAGAGCGCAGAGAGAGAAAGAGCGCAGAGAGAGAGAAAGAGCGCAGAGAGAGAGAAAGAGCGCAGAGAGAGAGAAAGAGCGCAGAGAGAGAGAAAGAGCGCAGAGAGAGAGAAAGAGCGCAGAGAGAGAGAAAGAGCGCAGAGAGAGAGAAAGAGCGCAGAGAGAGAGAAAGAAAAAGCGCAGAGAGAGACAAAGAGCGCAGAGAGAGAGAAAGAAAGAGCACAGAGAGAGAAAGAAAGAGCGCAGAGAGTGAGAGAGAAAGAGCGCAGAGAGAAAGAAAGAACGCAGAGAGAGAGAGAAAGAAAGAGCGCAGAGAGAGAGAGGAAGAAAGAGCGCAGAGAGAGAGAGAAAGAAAGAGCGCAGAGAGAGAGAAAGAAAGAGCGCAGAGAGAGAAAGAAAGAGCGCAGAGAGAGAAAGAAAGAGCGCAGAGAGTGAGAGAGAAAGAGCGCAGAGAGAAAGAAAGAACGCAGAGAGAGAGAGAAAGAAAGAGCGCAGAGAGAGAGAGGAAGAAAGAGCGCAGAGAGAGAGAGAAAGAAAGAGCGCAGAGAGAGAAAGAGCGCAGATAGAAAGAAAGAGCGCAGAGAGAGAGAGAGAGCGCAGAGAGAGAGAGAAAGAGCGCAGAGAGAGAGAAAAAAAGAGTGCAGAGAGAGAGAAAGAAAAAGCGCAGAGAGAGACAAAGAGCGCAGAGAGAGAGAAAGAAAGAGCGCAGAGAGAGAGAAAGAAAGAGCGCAGAGAGAGAAAGAGCACAGAGAGAGAAAGAAAGAGCGCAGAGAGAGAGAGAAAGAAAGAGCGCAGAGAGAGAGAGAAAGAAAGAGCACAGAGAGAGAGTGGAAGAAAGAGCGCAGAGAGAGAGAAAGAAAGAGCGCAGAGAGAGAAAGAGCGCAGAGAGAAAGAAAGAGCGCAGAGAGAGAGAGAAAGCGCAGAGAGAGAGAAAGAGCGCAGAGAGAGAGAAAAAAAGAGTGCAGAGAGAGAGAAAGAAAAAGCGCAGAGAGAGACAAAGAGCGCAGAGAGAGAAAGAGCACAGAGAGAAAGAAAGAGCGCAGAGAGAAAGAAAGAGCGCAGAGAGAAAGAAAGAGCGCAGAGAGAAAGAAAGAGCGCAGAGAGAGAGAAAAAAAGAGCGCAGAGAGAGAAAGAAAAAGCGCAGAGAGAGAAAGAAAGAGCGCAGAGAGTGAGAGAGAAAGAGCGCAGAGAGTGAGAAAGAAAGAGCGCAGAGAGAAAGAAAGAGCGCAGAGAGAGAGAGAAAGAAAGAGCGCAGAGAGAGAAAGAAAGAAAGAGCGCAGAGAGAAAGAAAGAAAGAAAGAGCGCAGAGAGAGAGAAAGAGCGCAGAGAGAAAGAGAAAGAAAGAGCGCATAGAGAGAGAGAAAGAGCGCAGAGAGAGAGAGAGAGAAAGAGCGCAGAGAGAGAGAGAGAGAAAGAGAGAGAAAGAGCGCAGAGAGAGAAAGAGCGCAGAGAGAGAAAGAGCGCAGAGAGAGAAAGAGCGCAGAGAGAGAAAGAGCGCAGAGAGAGAGAAAGAGCGCAGAGAGAGAGAAAGAGCGCAGAGAGAGAGAAAGAGCGCAGAGAGAGAGAAAGAGCGCAGAGAGAGAGAAAGAGCGCAGAGAGAGAGAAAGAGCGCAGAGAGAGAGAAAGAGCGCAGAGAGAGAGAAAGAAAAAGCGCAGAGAGAGACAAAGAGCGCAGAGAGAGAGAAAGAAAGAGCACAGAGAGAGAAAGAAAGAGCACAGAGAGAGAGAAAGAAAGAGCACAGAGAGAGAAAGAAAGAGCACAGAGAGAGAAAGAAAGAGCGCAGAGAGAGAAAGAAAGAGCGCAGAGAGTGAGAGAGAAAGAGCGCAGAGAGAAAGAAAGAACGCAGAGAGAGAGAGAAAGAAAGAGCGCAGAGAGAGAGAGGAAGAAAGAGCGCAGAGAGAGAGAGAAAGAAAGAGCGCAGAGAGAGAGAAAGAAAGAGCGCAGAGAGAGAAAGAAAGAGCGCAGAGAGAGAAAGAAAGAGCGCAGAGAGTGAGAGAGAAAGAGCGCAGAGAGAAAGAAAGAACGCAGAGAGAGAGAGAAAGAAAGAGCGCAGAGAGAGAGAGGAAGAAAGAGCGCAGAGAGAGAGAGAAAGAAAGAGCGCAGAGAGAGAAAGAGCGCAGATAGAAAGAAAGAGCGCAGAGAGAGAGAGGAAGAAAGAGCGCAGAGAGAGAGGAAGAAAGAGCGCAGAGAGAGAGAAAGAGCACAGAGAGAGAAAAAGAGCACAGAGAGAGAGAAAGAGCACAGAGAGAAAAAAAAGAGCGCAGAGAGAGAAAGAAAAAGCGCAGAGAGAGAAAGAAAGAGCGCAGAGAGTGAGAGAGAAAGAGCGCAGAGAGTGAGAAAGAAAGAGCGCAGAGAGTGAGAGAGAAAGAGCGCAGAGAGTGAGAAAGAAAGAGCGCAGAGAGTGAGAAAGAAAGAGCGCAGAGAGAAAGAAAGAAAGAGCGCAGAGAGAAAGAAAGAAAGAGCGCAGAGAGAGAGAGGAAGAAAGAGCGCAGAGAGAGAGAAAGAGCACAGAGAGAGAAAAAGAGCACAGAGAGAGAGAAAGAGCACAGAGAGAGAGAAAGAGCACAGAGAGAGAAAGAGCGCAGAGAGAGAAAGAAAGAGCGCAGAGAGAGAGAGGAAGAAAGAGCGCAGAGAGAGAGAAAGAGCACAGAGAGAGAAAAAGAGCACAGAGAGAGAGAAAAAGCACAGAGAGAGAGAAAGAGCACAGAGAGAGAAAGAGCACAGAGAGAGAAAGAGCGCAGAGAGAGAAAGAAAGAGCGCAGAGAGAGAGAGCGCAGATAGAAAGAAAGAGCGCAGAGAGAGAGAGAAAGAGCGCAGAGAGAGAGAGAGCGCAGAGAGAGAGAAAAAAAGAGTGCAGAGAGAGAGAAAAAGCGCAGAGAGAGACAAAGAGCGCAGAGAGAGACAAAGAGCGCAGAGAGAGAGAAAGAAAGAGCGCAGAGAGAGAAAGAAAGAGCGCAGAGAGAGAAAGAAAGAGCGCAGAGAGTGAGAGAGAAAGAGCGCAGAGAGAAAGAATGAGCGCAGAGAGAGAGAGAAAGAAAGAGCGCAGAGAGAGAGAGAAAGAAAGAGCGCAGAGAGAGAAAGAAAGAGCGCAGAGAGAGAGAAAGAAAGAGCGCAGAGAGAGAGAAAGAAAGAGCGCAGAGAGAGAAAGAAAGAGCGCAGAGAGAGAAAGAAAGAGCGCAGAGAGTGAGAGAGAAAGAGCGCAGAGAGTGAGAGAGAAAGAGCGCAGAGAGAAAGAAAGAGCGCAGAGAGAGAGAGAAAGAAAGAGCGCAGAGAGAGAGAGGAAGAAAGAGCGCAGAGAGAGAAAGAAAGAGCGCAGAGAGAGAAAGAGCGCAGAGAGAAAGAAAGAGCGCAGAGAGAAAGAAAGAGCGCAGAGAGAGAGAGAAAGAGCGCAGAGAGAGAGAGAAAGAGCGCAGAGAGAGAGAGAAAGAGCGCAGAGAGAGAGAGAAAGAGCGCAGAGAGAGAGAGAAAGAGCGCAGAGAGAGAGAGAAAGAGCGCAGAGAGAGAGAGAAAGAGCGCAGAGAGAGAGAGAAAGAGCGCAGAGAGAGAGAGAAAGAGCGCAGAGAGAGAGAAAAAAAGAGTGCAGAGAGAGAGAAAGAAAAAGCGCAGAGAGAGACAAAGAGCGCAGAGAGAGAGAAAGAAAGAGCGCAGAGAGAGAGAAAGAAAGAGCGCAGAGAGAGAAAGAGCGCAGAGAGAAAGAAAGAGCGCAGAGAGAGAGAAAGAGCACAGAGAGAGAAAAAGAGCACAGAGAGAGAAAAAGAGCACAGAGAGAAAAAAAAGAGCGCAGAGAGAGAAAGAAAAAGCGCAGAGAGAGAAAGAAAGAGCGCAGAGAGTGAGAGAGAAAGAGCGCAGAGAGTGAGAAAGAAAGAGCGCAGAGAGAGAGAGGAAGAAAGAGCGCAGAGAGAGAGAGGAAGAAAGAGCGCAGAGAGAGAGAAAGAGCACAGAGAGAGAGAAAGAGCACAGAGAGAGAGAAAGAGCACAGAGAGAGAGAAAGAGCACAGAGAGAGAGAAAGAGCACAGAGAGAAATAAAGAGCGCAGAGAGAGAAATAAAGAGCGCAGAGAGAGAGAAAGAAAGAGCGCAGAGAGAGAAAGAAAGAGCGCAGAGAGAGAAAGAGAGCGCAGAGAGAGAAAGAAAGAGCGCAAAGAGAGAAAAAAAGAGCGCAGAGAGAAAGAAAGAGCGCAGAGAGAAAGAAAGAGCGCAGAGAGAAAGAAAGAGCGCTGAGAGAGAGAGAAAGAGCGCAGAGAGAAAGAATGAGCGCAGAGAGAGAGAGAAAGAAAGAGCGCAGAGAGAGAGAGAGAAAGAAAGAGCGCAGAGAGAGAGAGGAAGAAAGAGCGCAGAGAGAGAGAGGAAGAAAGAGCGCAGAGAGAGAGAGCGCAGATAGAAAGAAAGAGCGCAGAGAGAGAGAGAGCGCAGAGAGAGAGAGAGCGCAGAGAGAGAGAGAGCGCAGAGAGAGAGAGAGCGCAGAGAGAGAGAGAGCGCAGAGAGAGAGAGAGCGCAGAGAGAGAGAAAGAGCGCAGAGAGAGAGAAAGAGAGCAGAGAAAGAAAGAGCGCAGAGAGAAAGAAAGAGCGCAGAGAGAGAGAAAGAGCGCAGAGAGAGAGAAAGAGCGCAGAGAGAGAGAAAGAGCGCAGAGAGAGAGAAAGAGAGCAGAGAGAGAAAGAGCGCAGAGAGAAAGAAAGAGCGCAGAGAGAGAGAAAGAAAGAGCGCAGAGAGAGAAAGAGAGCGCAGAGAGAGAGAGAGAGAGAGCGCAGAGAGAGAAAGAAAGAGCGCAGAGAGAGAGAGAGCGCAGAGAGAGAGGAAGAAAGAGCGCAGAGAGAGAGAGAGCGCAGAGAGAGAGAAAGAGCGCAGAGAGGGAGAAAGAGCGCAGAGAGAGAAAGAGAAAGAAAGAGCGCAGAGGGAGAAAGAGCGCAGAGAGAAAGAAAGAGCGCAGAGAGAAAGAAAGAGCGCAGAGAGAAAGAGAGAAAGAACGCAGAGAGAGAGAAAGAACGCAGAGAGAGAGAAAGAACGCAGAGAGAGAGAAAGAACGCAGAGAGAGAGAAAGAACGCAGAGAGAGAGAAAGAACGCAGAGAGAGAGAAAGAACGCAGAGAGAGAGAAAGAACGCAGAGAGAGAGAGGAAGAAAGAGCGCAGAGAGAGAGAAAGAGCACAGAGAGAGAAAAAGAGCACAGAGAGAGAGAAAAAGCACAGAGAGAGAGAAAGAGCACAGAGAGAGAAAGAGCACAGAGAGAGAAAGAGCGCAGAGAGAGAAAGAAAGAGCGCAGAGAGAGAGAGCGCAGATAGAAAGAAAGAGCGCAGAGAGAGAGAGAAAGAGCGCAGAGAGAGAGAGAGCGCAGAGAGAGAGAAAAAAAGAGTGCAGAGAGAGAGAAAAAGCGCAGAGAGAGACAAAGAGCGCAGAGAGAGACAAAGAGCGCAGAGAGAGAGAAAGAAAGAGCGCAGAGAGAGAAAGAAAGAGCGCAGAGAGAGAAAGAAAGAGCGCAGAGAGTGAGAGAGAAAGAGCGCAGAGAGAAAGAATGAGCGCAGAGAGAGAGAGAAAGAAAGAGCGCAGAGAGAGAGAGAAAGAAAGAGCGCAGAGAGAGAAAGAAAGAGCGCAGAGAGAGAGAAAGAAAGAGCGCAGAGAGAGAGAAAGAAAGAGCGCAGAGAGAGAAAGAAAGAGCGCAGAGAGAGAAAGAAAGAGCGCAGAGAGTGAGAGAGAAAGAGCGCAGAGAGTGAGAGAGAAAGAGCGCAGAGAGAAAGAAAGAGCGCAGAGAGAGAGAGAAAGAAAGAGCGCAGAGAGAGAGAGGAAGAAAGAGCGCAGAGAGAGAAAGAAAGAGCGCAGAGAGAGAAAGAGCGCAGAGAGAAAGAAAGAGCGCAGAGAGAAAGAAAGAGCGCAGAGAGAGAGAGAAAGAGCGCAGAGAGAGAGAGAAAGAGCGCAGAGAGAGAGAGAAAGAGCGCAGAGAGAGAGAGAAAGAGCGCAGAGAGAGAGAGAAAGAGCGCAGAGAGAGAGAGAAAGAGCGCAGAGAGAGAGAGAAAGAGCGCAGAGAGAGAGAGAAAGAGCGCAGAGAGAGAGAGAAAGAGCGCAGAGAGAGAGAAAAAAAGAGTGCAGAGAGAGAGAAAGAAAAAGCGCAGAGAGAGACAAAGAGCGCAGAGAGAGAGAAAGAAAGAGCGCAGAGAGAGAGAAAGAAAGAGCGCAGAGAGAGAAAGAGCGCAGAGAGAAAGAAAGAGCGCAGAGAGAGAGAAAGAGCACAGAGAGAGAAAAAGAGCACAGAGAGAGAAAAAGAGCACAGAGAGAAAAAAAAGAGCGCAGAGAGAGAAAGAAAAAGCGCAGAGAGAGAAAGAAAGAGCGCAGAGAGTGAGAGAGAAAGAGCGCAGAGAGTGAGAAAGAAAGAGCGCAGAGAGAGAGAGGAAGAAAGAGCGCAGAGAGAGAGAGGAAGAAAGAGCGCAGAGAGAGAGAAAGAGCACAGAGAGAGAGAAAGAGCACAGAGAGAGAGAAAGAGCACAGAGAGAGAGAAAGAGCACAGAGAGAGAGAAAGAGCACAGAGAGAAATAAAGAGCGCAGAGAGAGAAATAAAGAGCGCAGAGAGAGAGAAAGAAAGAGCGCAGAGAGAGAAAGAAAGAGCGCAGAGAGAGAAAGAGAGCGCAGAGAGAGAAAGAAAGAGCGCAAAGAGAGAAAAAAAGAGCGCAGAGAGAAAGAAAGAGCGCAGAGAGAAAGAAAGAGCGCAGAGAGAAAGAAAGAGCGCTGAGAGAGAGAGAAAGAGCGCAGAGAGAAAGAATGAGCGCAGAGAGAGAGAGAAAGAAAGAGCGCAGAGAGAGAGAGAGAAAGAAAGAGCGCAGAGAGAGAGAGGAAGAAAGAGCGCAGAGAGAGAGAGGAAGAAAGAGCGCAGAGAGAGAGAGCGCAGATAGAAAGAAAGAGCGCAGAGAGAGAGAGAGCGCAGAGAGAGAGAGAGCGCAGAGAGAGAGAGAGCGCAGAGAGAGAGAGAGCGCAGAGAGAGAGAGAGCGCAGAGAGAGAGAGAGCGCAGAGAGAGAGAAAGAGCGCAGAGAGAGAGAAAGAGAGCAGAGAAAGAAAGAGCGCAGAGAGAAAGAAAGAGCGCAGAGAGAGAGAAAGAGCGCAGAGAGAGAGAAAGAGCGCAGAGAGAGAGAAAGAGCGCAGAGAGAGAGAAAGAGAGCAGAGAGAGAAAGAGCGCAGAGAGAAAGAAAGAGCGCAGAGAGAGAGAAAGAAAGAGCGCAGAGAGAGAAAGAGAGCGCAGAGAGAGAGAGAGAGAGAGCGCAGAGAGAGAAAGAAAGAGCGCAGAGAGAGAGAGAGCGCAGAGAGAGAGGAAGAAAGAGCGCAGAGAGAGAGAGAGCGCAGAGAGAGAGAAAGAGCGCAGAGAGGGAGAAAGAGCGCAGAGAGAGAAAGAGAAAGAAAGAGCGCAGAGGGAGAAAGAGCGCAGAGAGAAAGAAAGAGCGCAGAGAGAAAGAAAGAGCGCAGAGAGAAAGAGAGAAAGAACGCAGAGAGAGAGAAAGAACGCAGAGAGAGAGAAAGAACGCAGAGAGAGAGAAAGAACGCAGAGAGAGAGAAAGAACGCAGAGAGAGAGAAAGAACGCAGAGAGAGAGAAAGAACGCAGAGAGAGAGAAAGAACGCAGAGAGAGAGAAAGAGCGCAGAGAGAGAGAAAAAAAGAGCGCAGAGAGAGAAAGAGCGCAGAGAGAGAAAGAAAGAGCGCAGAGAGAGAAAGAAAGAGCGCAGAGAGAGAAAGAAAGAGCGCAGAGAGAGAAAGAAAGAGCGCAGAGAGTGAGAGAGAAAGAGCGCAGAGAGTGAGAAAGAAAGAGCGCAGAGAGAAAGAAAGAGCGCAGAGAGAGAGAGAAAGAAAGAGCGCAGAGAGAGAAAGAAAGGGCGCAGAGAGAGAGAGAGCGCAGAGAGAGAGCGCAGAGACAGAGAGAGAGAGCGCAGAGAGAGAAATAAAGAGCGCAGAGAGTGAAATAAAGAGCGCAGAGAGAGAAATAAAGAGCGCAGAGAAAGAAAGAGCGCAGAGAGAGAAAGAAAGAGCGCAGAGAGAGAAAAAAAGAGCGCAAAGAGAGAAAAAAAGAGCGCAGAGAGAAAGAAAGAAAGAGCGCAGAGAGAGAGTGCAGAGAGAGAAAGAGAAAGAAAGAGCGCAGAGAGAGAGAGAGAAAGAGCGCAGAGAGAAAGAAAGAGCGCAGAGAGAGAGAGAGAGAGCGCAGAGAGAGAAAAAAAGAGCGCAGAAAGAAAGAGCGCAGAGAGAAAGAAAGAAAGAAAGAGCGCAGAGAGAGAGAAAGAGCGCAGAGAGAAAGAGAAAGAAAGAGCGCATAGAGAGAGAGAAAGAGCGCAGAGAGAGAGAGAGAGAAAGAGCGCAGAGAGAGAGAGAGAGAAAGAGAGAGAAAGAGCGCAGAGAGAGAAAGAGCGCAGAGAGAGAAAGAGCGCAGAGAGAGAAAGAGCGCAGAGAGAGAAAGAGCGCAGAGAGAGAAAGAGCGCAGAGAGAGAAAGAGCGCAGAGAGAGAAAGAGCGCAGAGAGAGAGAAAGAGCGCAGAGAGAGAGAAAGAGCGCAGAGAGAGAGAAAGAGCGCAGAGAGAGAGAAAGAGCGCAGAGAGAGAGAAAGAGCGCAGAGAGAGAGAAAGAGCGCAGAGAGAGAGAAAGAGCGCAGAGAGAGAGAAAGAAAAAGCGCAGAGAGAGACAAAGAGCGCAGAGAGAGAGAAAGAAAGAGCACAGAGAGAGAAAGAAAGAGCGCAGAGAGTGAGAGAGAAAGAGCGCAGAGAGAAAGAAAGAACGCAGAGAGAGAGAGAAAGAAAGAGCGCAGAGAGAGAGAGGAAGAAAGAGCGCAGAGAGAGAGAGAAAGAAAGAGCGCAGAGAGAGAGAAAGAAAGAGCGCAGAGAGAGAAAGAAAGAGCGCAGAGAGAGAAAGAAAGAGCGCAGAGAGTGAGAGAGAAAGAGCGCAGAGAGAAAGAAAGAACGCAGAGAGAGAGAGAAAGAAAGAGCGCAGAGAGAGAGAGGAAGAAAGAGCGCAGAGAGAGAGAGAAAGAAAGAGCGCAGAGAGAGAAAGAGCGCAGATAGAAAGAAAGAGCGCAGAGAGAGAGAGAGAGCGCAGAGAGAGAGAGAAAGAGCGCAGAGAGAGAGAAAAAAAGAGTGCAGAGAGAGAGAAAGAAAAAGCGCAGAGAGAGACAAAGAGCGCAGAGAGAGAGAAAGAAAGAGCGCAGAGAGAGAGAAAGAAAGAGCGCAGAGAGAGAAAGAGCACAGAGAGAGAAAGAAAGAGCGCAGAGAGAGAGAGAAAGAAAGAGCGCAGAGAGAGAGAGAAAGAAAGAGCACAGAGAGAGAGTGGAAGAAAGAGCGCAGAGAGAGAGAAAGAAAGAGCGCAGAGAGAGAAAGAGCGCAGAGAGAAAGAAAGAGCGCAGAGAGAGAGAGAAAGCGCAGAGAGAGAGAAAGAGCGCAGAGAGAGAGAAAAAAAGAGTGCAGAGAGAGAGAAAGAAAAAGCGCAGAGAGAGACAAAGAGCGCAGAGAGAGAAAGAGCACAGAGAGAAAGAAAGAGCGCAGAGAGAAAGAAAGAGCGCAGAGAGAAAGAAAGAGCGCAGAGAGAAAGAAAGAGCGCAGAGAGAGAGAAAAAAAGAGCGCAGAGAGAGAAAGAAAAAGCGCAGAGAGAGAAAGAAAGAGCGCAGAGAGTGAGAGAGAAAGAGCGCAGAGAGTGAGAAAGAAAGAGCGCAGAGAGAAAGAAAGAGCGCAGAGAGAGAGAGAAAGAAAGAGCGCAGAGAGAGAAAGAAAGAAAGAGCGCAGAGAGAAAGAAAGAAAGAAAGAGCGCAGAGAGAGAGAAAGAGCGCAGAGAGAAAGAGAAAGAAAGAGCGCATAGAGAGAGAGAAAGAGCGCAGAGAGAGAGAGAGAGAAAGAGCGCAGAGAGAGAGAGAGAGAAAGAGAGAGAAAGAGCGCAGAGAGAGAAAGAGCGCAGAGAGAGAAAGAGCGCAGAGAGAGAAAGAGCGCAGAGAGAGAAAGAGCGCAGAGAGAGAGAAAGAGCGCAGAGAGAGAGAAAGAGCGCAGAGAGAGAGAAAGAGCGCAGAGAGAGAGAAAGAGCGCAGAGAGAGAGAAAGAGCGCAGAGAGAGAGAAAGAGCGCAGAGAGAGAGAAAGAAAAAGCGCAGAGAGAGACAAAGAGCGCAGAGAGAGAGAAAGAAAGAGCACAGAGAGAGAAAGAAAGAGCACAGAGAGAGAAAGAAAGAGCGCAGAGAGAGAAAGAAAGAGCGCAGAGAGTGAGAGAGAAAGAGCGCAGAGAGAAAGAAAGAACGCAGAGAGAGAGAGAAAGAAAGAGCGCAGAGAGAGAGAGGAAGAAAGAGCGCAGAGAGAGAGAGAAAGAAAGAGCGCAGAGAGAGAGAAAGAAAGAGCGCAGAGAGAGAAAGAAAGAGCGCAGAGAGAGAAAGAAAGAGCGCAGAGAGTGAGAGAGAAAGAGCGCAGAGAGAAAGAAAGAACGCAGAGAGAGAGAGAAAGAAAGAGCGCAGAGAGAGAGAGGAAGAAAGAGCGCAGAGAGAGAGAGAAAGAAAGAGCGCAGAGAGAGAAAGAGCGCAGATAGAAAGAAAGAGCGCAGAGAGAGAGAGGAAGAAAGAGCGCAGAGAGAGAGGAAGAAAGAGCGCAGAGAGAGAGAAAGAGCACAGAGAGAGAAAAAGAGCACAGAGAGAGAGAAAGAGCACAGAGAGAAAAAAAAGAGCGCAGAGAGAGAAAGAAAAAGCGCAGAGAGAGAAAGAAAGAGCGCAGAGAGTGAGAGAGAAAGAGCGCAGAGAGTGAGAAAGAAAGAGCGCAGAGAGTGAGAGAGAAAGAGCGCAGAGAGTGAGAAAGAAAGAGCGCAGAGAGTGAGAAAGAAAGAGCGCAGAGAGAAAGAAAGAAAGAGCGCAGAGAGAAAGAAAGAAAGAGCGCAGAGAGAGAGAGGAAGAAAGAGCGCAGAGAGAGAGAAAGAGCACAGAGAGAGAAAAAGAGCACAGAGAGAGAGAAAGAGCACAGAGAGAGAGAAAGAGCACAGAGAGAGAAAGAGCGCAGAGAGAGAAAGAAAGAGCGCAGAGAGAGAGAGGAAGAAAGAGCGCAGAGAGAGAGAAAGAGCACAGAGAGAGAAAAAGAGCACAGAGAGAGAGAAAAAGCACAGAGAGAGAGAAAGAGCACAGAGAGAGAAAGAGCACAGAGAGAGAAAGAGCGCAGAGAGAGAAAGAAAGAGCGCAGAGAGAGAGAGCGCAGATAGAAAGAAAGAGCGCAGAGAGAGAGAGAAAGAGCGCAGAGAGAGAGAGAGCGCAGAGAGAGAGAAAAAAAGAGTGCAGAGAGAGAGAAAAAGCGCAGAGAGAGACAAAGAGCGCAGAGAGAGACAAAGAGCGCAGAGAGAGAGAAAGAAAGAGCGCAGAGAGAGAAAGAAAGAGCGCAGAGAGAGAAAGAAAGAGCGCAGAGAGTGAGAGAGAAAGAGCGCAGAGAGAAAGAATGAGCGCAGAGAGAGAGAGAAAGAAAGAGCGCAGAGAGAGAGAGAAAGAAAGAGCGCAGAGAGAGAAAGAAAGAGCGCAGAGAGAGAGAAAGAAAGAGCGCAGAGAGAGAGAAAGAAAGAGCGCAGAGAGAGAAAGAAAGAGCGCAGAGAGAGAAAGAAAGAGCGCAGAGAGTGAGAGAGAAAGAGCGCAGAGAGTGAGAGAGAAAGAGCGCAGAGAGAAAGAAAGAGCGCAGAGAGAGAGAGAAAGAAAGAGCGCAGAGAGAGAGAGGAAGAAAGAGCGCAGAGAGAGAAAGAAAGAGCGCAGAGAGAGAAAGAGCGCAGAGAGAAAGAAAGAGCGCAGAGAGAAAGAAAGAGCGCAGAGAGAGAGAGAAAGAGCGCAGAGAGAGAGAGAAAGAGCGCAGAGAGAGAGAGAAAGAGCGCAGAGAGAGAGAGAAAGAGCGCAGAGAGAGAGAGAAAGAGCGCAGAGAGAGAGAGAAAGAGCGCAGAGAGAGAGAGAAAGAGCGCAGAGAGAGAGAGAAAGAGCGCAGAGAGAGAGAGAAAGAGCGCAGAGAGAGAGAAAAAAAGAGTGCAGAGAGAGAGAAAGAAAAAGCGCAGAGAGAGACAAAGAGCGCAGAGAGAGAGAAAGAAAGAGCGCAGAGAGAGAGAAAGAAAGAGCGCAGAGAGAGAAAGAGCGCAGAGAGAAAGAAAGAGCGCAGAGAGAGAGAAAGAGCACAGAGAGAGAAAAAGAGCACAGAGAGAGAAAAAGAGCACAGAGAGAAAAAAAAGAGCGCAGAGAGAGAAAGAAAAAGCGCAGAGAGAGAAAGAAAGAGCGCAGAGAGTGAGAGAGAAAGAGCGCAGAGAGTGAGAAAGAAAGAGCGCAGAGAGAGAGAGGAAGAAAGAGCGCAGAGAGAGAGAGGAAGAAAGAGCGCAGAGAGAGAGAGGAAGAAAGAGCGCAGAGAGAGAGAAAGAGCACAGAGAGAGAGAAAGAGCACAGAGAGAGAGAAAGAGCACAGAGAGAGAGAAAGAGCACAGAGAGAAATAAAGAGCGCAGAGAGAGAAATAAAGAGCGCAGAGAGAGAGAAAGAAAGAGCGCAGAGAGAGAAAGAAAGAGCGCAGAGAGAGAAAGAGAGCGCAGAGAGAGAAAGAAAGAGCGCAAAGAGAGAAAAAAAGAGCGCAGAGAGAAAGAAAGAGCGCAGAGAGAAAGAAAGAGCGCAGAGAGAAAGAAAGAGCGCTGAGAGAGAGAGCGCAGAGAGAGAAAGAGAAAGAAAGAGCGCAGAGAGAGAGAGAGAGAAAGAGCGCCGAGAGAGAGAGAAAGAGCGCAGAGAGAGAAAGAAAGAGCGCAAAGAGAGAAAAAAAGAGCGCAGAAAGAAAGAGCGCAGAGAGAAAGAAAGAAAGAGCGCAGAGAGAGAGAAAGAGTGCAGAGAGAGAAAGAGAAAGAGCGCAGAGAGAGAGAGAGAGCGCAGAGAGAGAAAGAGAAAGAAAGAGCGCAGAGAGAGAGCGCAGAGAGAGAGCGCAGAGAGAAAGAAAGAGCGCAGAGAGAGAGAGAGGAAGAAAGAGCGCAGACAGAGAAAGAAAGAGCGCAGAGAGAGAGAAAGAGCGCAGAGAGAGAGAAAGAGCGCAGAGAGAGAGAAAGAGCGCAGAGAGAGAGAAAGAGCGCAGAGAGAGAGAAAGAGCGCAGAGAGAGAAAGAGCGCAGAGAGAGAAAGAGCGCAGATAGAGAAATAAAGAGCGCAGAGAGAGAAATAAAGAGCGCAGAGAGAGAAAGAAAGAGCGCAGAGAGAGAAAGAAAGAGCGCAGAGAGAGAAAGAAAGAGCGCAGAGAGAGAAAGAAAGAGCGCAGAGAGAGAAAGAAAGAGCGCAGAGAGAGAAAGAAAGAGCGCAGAGAAAGAAAGAGCGCAGAGAGAGAGAAAGAAAGAGCGCAGAGAGAGAAAGAAAGAGCGCAAAGAGAGAAAAAAAGAGCGCAAAGAGAGAAAAAAAGAGTGCAGAGAGAAAGAAAGAGCGCAGAGAGAGAGCACAGAGAGAGAAAGAAAGAGCGCAAAGAGAGAAAGAAAGAGCGCAAAGAGAGAAAGAAAGAGCGCAAAGAGAGAAAAAAAGAGCGCAGAGAGAAAGAAAGAGCGCAGAGAGAGAGAGAGAGCGCAGAGAGAGAGAAAGAGCGCAGAGAGAGAGAAAGAGCGCAGAGAGAGAGAAAGAGCGCAGAGAGAGAGAAAGAGCGCAGAGAGAGAGAAAGAGCGCAGAGAGAGAGAAAGAGCGCAGAGAGAGAGAAAGAGCGCAGAGAGAGAGAAAGAGCGCAGAGAGAGAGAAAGAGCGCAGAGAGAGAGAAAGAGCGCAGAGAGAGAGAAAGAAAGAGCGCAGAGAGAGAGCGCAGAGAGAGAAATAAAGAGCGCAGAGAGAGAAATAAAGAGCGCAGAGAGAGAAATAAAGAGCGCAGAGAGAGAAATAAAGAGCGCAGAGAGAGAAATAAAGAGCGCAGAGAGAGAAATAAAGAGCGCAGAGAGAGAAAGAAAGAGCGCAGAGAGAGAAAGAAAGAGCGCAGAGAAAAAAAGAGCGCAAAGAGAGAAAAAAAGAGCGCAGAGAGAGAGAGCGCAGAGAGAGAAAGAGAAAGAAAGAGCGCAGAGAGAGAAAGAGAAAGAAAGAGCGCAGAGAGAGAAAGAGAAAGAAAGAGCGCAGAGAGAGAAAGAGAAAGAAAGAGCGCAGAGAGAGAAAGAGAAAGAAAGAGCGCAGAGAGAGAAAGAGAAAGAAAGAGCGCAGAGAGAGGGAGAGAAAGAGCGCAGAGAGAGAGAGAGAGAGAGCGCAGAGAGAGAGAAAGAAAGAGCGCAGAGAGAAAGAGAGAGAGAGCGCAGAGAGAGAGAAAGAAAGAGCGCAGAGAGAAAGAAAGAGCGCAGAGAGAGAGAGCGCAGAGAGAGAAAGAAAGAGCGCAGAGAGAGAAAGAAAGAGCGCAGAGAGAGAAAGAAAGAGCGCAGAGAGAGAAAGAAAGAGCGCAGAGAAAGAAAGAGCGCAGAGAGAGAGAAAGAAAGAGCGCAGAGAGAGAAAGAAAGAGCGCAAAGAGAGAAAAAAAGAGCGCAGAGAGAAAGAAAGAGCGCAGAGAGAAAGAAAGAGCGCAGAGAGAGAGCACAGAGAGAGAAAGAAAGAGCGCAAAGAGAGAAAGAAAGAGCGCAAAGAGAGAAAGAAAGAGCGCAAAGAGAGAAAAAAAGAGCGCAGAGAGAAAGAAAGAGTGCAGAGATAGAGAGAGCGCAGAGAGAGAAAGAGCGCAGAGAGAGAGAAAGAGCGCAGAGAGAGAGAAAGAGCGCAGAGAGAGAGAAAGAGCGCAGAGAGAGAGAAAGAGCGCAGAGAGAGAGAAAGAACGCAGAGAGAGAGAAAGAGCGCAGAGAGAGAGAAAAAAAGAGCGCAGAGAGAGAAAGAGCGCAGAGAGAGAAAGAAAGAGCGCAGAGAGAGAAAGAAAGAGCGCAGAGAGAGAAAGAAAGAGCGCAGAGAGAGAAAGAAAGAGCGCAGAGAGTGAGAGAGAAAGAGCGCAGAGAGTGAGAAAGAAAGAGCGCAGAGAGAAAGAAAGAGCGCAGAGAGAGAGAGAAAGAAAGAGCGCAGAGAGAGAAAGAAAGGGCGCAGAGAGAGAGAGAGCGCAGAGAGAGAGCGCAGAGACAGAGAGAGAGAGCGCAGATAGAGAAATAAAGAGCGCAGAGAGTGAAATAAAGAGCGCAGAGAGAGAAATAAAGAGCGCAGAGAAAGAAAGAGCGCAGAGAGAGAAAAAAAGAGCGCAAAGAGAGAAAAAAAGAGCGCAGAGAGAAAGAAAGAAAGAGCGCAGAGAGAGAGTGCAGAGAGAGAAAGAGAAAGAAAGAGCGCAGAGAGAGAGAGAGAAAGAGCGCAGAGAGAAAGAAAGAGCGCAGAGAGAGAGAGAGAGAGCGCAGAGAGAGAAAAAAAGAGCGCAGAAAGAAAGAGCGCAGAGAGAAAGAAAGAAAGAAAGAGCGCAGAGAGAGAGAAAGAGCGCAGAGAGAAAGAGAAAGAAAGAGCGCATAGAGAGAGAGAAAGAGCGCAGAGAGAGAGAGAGAGAAAGAGCGCAGAGAGAGAGAGAGAGAAAGAGAGAGAAAGAGCGCAGAGAGAGAAAGAGCGCAGAGAGAGAAAGAGCGCAGAGAGAGAAAGAGCGCAGAGAGAGAAAGAGCGCAGAGAGAGAAAGAGCGCAGAGAGAGAAAGAGCGCAGAGAGAGAAAGAGCGCAGAGAGAGAGAAAGAGCGCAGAGAGAGAGAAAGAGCGCAGAGAGAGAGAAAGAGCGCAGAGAGAGAGAAAGAGCGCAGAGAGAGAGAAAGAGCGCAGAGAGAGAGAAAGAGCGCAGAGAGAGAGAAAGAGCGCAGAGAGAGAGAAAGAAAAAGCGCAGAGAGAGACAAAGAGCGCAGAGAGAGAGAAAGAAAGAGCACAGAGAGAGAAAGAAAGAGCGCAGAGAGTGAGAGAGAAAGAGCGCAGAGAGAAAGAAAGAACGCAGAGAGAGAGAGAAAGAAAGAGCGCAGAGAGAGAGAGGAAGAAAGAGCGCAGAGAGAGAGAGAAAGAAAGAGCGCAGAGAGAGAGAAAGAAAGAGCGCAGAGAGAGAAAGAAAGAGCGCAGAGAGAGAAAGAAAGAGCGCAGAGAGTGAGAGAGAAAGAGCGCAGAGAGAAAGAAAGAACGCAGAGAGAGAGAGAAAGAAAGAGCGCAGAGAGAGAGAGGAAGAAAGAGCGCAGAGAGAGAGAGAAAGAAAGAGCGCAGAGAGAGAAAGAGCGCAGATAGAAAGAAAGAGCGCAGAGAGAGAGAGAGAGCGCAGAGAGAGAGAGAAAGAGCGCAGAGAGAGAGAAAAAAAGAGTGCAGAGAGAGAGAAAGAAAAAGCGCAGAGAGAGACAAAGAGCGCAGAGAGAGAGAAAGAAAGAGCGCAGAGAGAGAGAAAGAAAGAGCGCAGAGAGAGAAAGAGCACAGAGAGAGAAAGAAAGAGCGCAGAGAGAGAGAGAAAGAAAGAGCGCAGAGAGAGAGAGAAAGAAAGAGCACAGAGAGAGAGTGGAAGAAAGAGCGCAGAGAGAGAGAAAGAAAGAGCGCAGAGAGAGAAAGAGCGCAGAGAGAAAGAAAGAGCGCAGAGAGAGAGAGAAAGCGCAGAGAGAGAGAAAGAGCGCAGAGAGAGAGAAAAAAAGAGTGCAGAGAGAGAGAAAGAAAAAGCGCAGAGAGAGACAAAGAGCGCAGAGAGAGAAAGAGCACAGAGAGAAAGAAAGAGCGCAGAGAGAAAGAAAGAGCGCAGAGAGAAAGAAAGAGCGCAGAGAGAAAGAAAGAGCGCAGAGAGAGAGAGAGAAAGAGCGCAGAGAGAGAGAAAAAAAGAGCGCAGAGAGAGAAAGAAAAAGCGCAGAGAGAGAAAGAAAGAGCGCAGAGAGTGAGAGAGAAAGAGCGCAGAGAGTGAGAAAGAAAGAGCGCAGAGAGAAAGAAAGAGCGCAGAGAGAGAGAGAAAGAAAGAGCGCAGAGAGAGAAAGAAAGAAAGAGCGCAGAGAGAAAGAAAGAAAGAAAGAGCGCAGAGAGAGAGAAAGAGCGCAGAGAGAAAGAGAAAGAAAGAGCGCATAGAGAGAGAGAAAGAGCGCAGAGAGAGAGAGAGAGAAAGAGCGCAGAGAGAGAGAGAGAGAAAGAGAGAGAAAGAGCGCAGAGAGAGAAAGAGCGCAGAGAGAGAAAGAGCGCAGAGAGAGAAAGAGCGCAGAGAGAGAAAGAGCGCAGAGAGAGAGAAAGAGCGCAGAGAGAGAGAAAGAGCGCAGAGAGAGAGAAAGAGCGCAGAGAGAGAGAAAGAGCGCAGAGAGAGAGAAAGAGCGCAGAGAGAGAGAAAGAGCGCAGAGAGAGAGAAAGAGCGCAGAGAGAGAGAAAGAAAAAGCGCAGAGAGAGACAAAGAGCGCAGAGAGAGAGAAAGAAAGAGCACAGAGAGAGAAAGAAAGAGCACAGAGAGAGAAAGAAAGAGCGCAGAGAGAGAAAGAAAGAGCGCAGAGAGTGAGAGAGAAAGAGCGCAGAGAGAAAGAAAGAACGCAGAGAGAGAGAGAAAGAAAGAGCGCAGAGAGAGAGAGGAAGAAAGAGCGCAGAGAGAGAGAGAAAGAAAGAGCGCAGAGAGAGAGAAAGAAAGAGCGCAGAGAGAGAAAGAAAGAGCGCAGAGAGAGAAAGAAAGAGCGCAGAGAGTGAGAGAGAAAGAGCGCAGAGAGAAAGAAAGAACGCAGAGAGAGAGAGAAAGAAAGAGCGCAGAGAGAGAGAGGAAGAAAGAGCGCAGAGAGAGAGAGAAAGAAAGAGCGCAGAGAGAGAAAGAGCGCAGATAGAAAGAAAGAGCGCAGAGAGAGAGAGGAAGAAAGAGCGCAGAGAGAGAGGAAGAAAGAGCGCAGAGAGAGAGAAAGAGCACAGAGAGAGAAAAAGAGCACAGAGAGAGAGAAAGAGCACAGAGAGAAAAAAAAGAGCGCAGAGAGAGAAAGAAAAAGCGCAGAGAGAGAAAGAAAGAGCGCAGAGAGTGAGAGAGAAAGAGCGCAGAGAGTGAGAAAGAAAGAGCGCAGAGAGTGAGAGAGAAAGAGCGCAGAGAGTGAGAAAGAAAGAGCGCAGAGAGTGAGAAAGAAAGAGCGCAGAGAGAAAGAAAGAAAGAGCGCAGAGAGAAAGAAAGAAAGAGCGCAGAGAGAGAGAGGAAGAAAGAGCGCAGAGAGAGAGAAAGAGCACAGAGAGAGAAAAAGAGCACAGAGAGAGAGAAAGAGCACAGAGAGAGAGAAAGAGCACAGAGAGAGAAAGAGCGCAGAGAGAGAAAGAAAGAGCGCAGAGAGAGAGAGGAAGAAAGAGCGCAGAGAGAGAGAAAGAGCACAGAGAGAGAAAAAGAGCACAGAGAGAGAGAAAAAGCACAGAGAGAGAGAAAGAGCACAGAGAGAGAAAGAGCGCAGAGAGAGAAAGAAAGAGCGCAGAGAGAGAGAGCGCAGATAGAAAGAAAGAGCGCAGAGAGAGAGAGAAAGAGCGCAGAGAGAGAGAGAGCGCAGAGAGAGAGAAAAAAAGAGTGCAGAGAGAGAGAAAAAGCGCAGAGAGAGACAAAGAGCGCAGAGAGAGACAAAGAGCGCAGAGAGAGAGAAAGAAAGAGCGCAGAGAGAGAAAGAAAGAGCGCAGAGAGAGAAAGAAAGAGCGCAGAGAGTGAGAGAGAAAGAGCGCAGAGAGAAAGAATGAGCGCAGAGAGAGAGAGAAAGAAAGAGCGCAGAGAGAGAGAGAAAGAAAGAGCGCAGAGAGAGAAAGAAAGAGCGCAGAGAGAGAGAAAGAAAGAGCGCAGAGAGAGAGAAAGAAAGAGCGCAGAGAGAGAAAGAAAGAGCGCAGAGAGAGAAAGAAAGAGCGCAGAGAGTGAGAGAGAAAGAGCGCAGAGAGTGAGAGAGAAAGAGCGCAGAGAGAAAGAAAGAGCGCAGAGAGAGAGAGAAAGAAAGAGCGCAGAGAGAGAGAGGAAGAAAGAGCGCAGAGAGAGAAAGAAAGAGCGCAGAGAGAGAAAGAGCGCAGAGAGAAAGAAAGAGCGCAGAGAGAAAGAAAGAGCGCAGAGAGAGAGAGAAAGAGCGCAGAGAGAGAGAGAAAGAGCGCAGAGAGAGAGAGAAAGAGCGCAGAGAGAGAGAGAAAGAGCGCAGAGAGAGAGAGAAAGAGCGCAGAGAGAGAGAGAAAGAGCGCAGAGAGAGAGAGAAAGAGCGCAGAGAGAGAGAGAAAGAGCGCAGAGAGAGAGAGAAAGAGCGCAGAGAGAGAGAAAAAAAGAGTGCAGAGAGAGAGAAAGAAAAAGCGCAGAGAGAGACAAAGAGCGCAGAGAGAGAGAAAGAAAGAGCGCAGAGAGAGAGAAAGAAAGAGCGCAGAGAGAGAAAGAGCGCAGAGAGAAAGAAAGAGCGCAGAGAGAGAGAAAGAGCACAGAGAGAGAAAAAGAGCACAGAGAGAGAAAAAGAGCACAGAGAGAAAAAAAAGAGCGCAGAGAGAGAAAGAAAAAGCGCAGAGAGAGAAAGAAAGAGCGCAGAGAGTGAGAGAGAAAGAGCGCAGAGAGTGAGAAAGAAAGAGCGCAGAGAGAGAGAGGAAGAAAGAGCGCAGAGAGAGAGAGGAAGAAAGAGCGCAGAGAGAGAGAAAGAGCACAGAGAGAGAGAAAGAGCACAGAGAGAGAGAAAGAGCACAGAGAGAGAGAAAGAGCACAGAGAGAGAGAAAGAGCACAGAGAGAAATAAAGAGCGCAGAGAGAGAAATAAAGAGCGCAGAGAGAGAGAAAGAAAGAGCGCAGAGAGAGAAAGAAAGAGCGCAGAGAGAGAAAGAGAGCGCAGAGAGAGAAAGAAAGAGCGCAAAGAGAGAAAAAAAGAGCGCAGAGAGAAAGAAAGAGCGCAGAGAGAAAGAAAGAGCGCAGAGAGAAAGAAAGAGCGCTGAGAGAGAGAGCGCAGAGAGAGAAAGAGAAAGAAAGAGCGCAGAGAGAGAGAGAGAGAAAGAGCGCCGAGAGAGAGAGAAAGAGCGCAGAGAGAGAAAGAAAGAGCGCAAAGAGAGAAAAAAAGAGCGCAGAAAGAAAGAGCGCAGAGAGAAAGAAAGAAAGAGCGCAGAGAGAGAGAAAGAGTGCAGAGAGAGAAAGAGAAAGAGCGCAGAGAGAGAGAGAGAGCGCAGAGAGAGAAAGAGAAAGAAAGAGCGCAGAGAGAGAGCGCAGAGAGAGAGCGCAGAGAGAAAGAAAGAGCGCAGAGAGAGAGAGAGGAAGAAAGAGCGCAGACAGAGAAAGAAAGAGCGCAGAGAGAGAGAAAGAGCGCAGAGAGAGAGAAAGAGCGCAGAGAGAGAGAAAGAGCGCAGAGAGAGAGAAAGAGCGCAGAGAGAGAGAAAGAGCGCAGAGAGAGAAAGAGCGCAGAGAGAGAAAGAGCGCAGATAGAGAAATAAAGAGCGCAGAGAGAGAAATAAAGAGCGCAGAGAGAGAAAGAAAGAGCGCAGAGAGAGAAAGAAAGAGCGCAGAGAGAGAAAGAAAGAGCGCAGAGAGAGAAAGAAAGAGCGCAGAGAGAGAAAGAAAGAGCGCAGAGAAAGAAAGAGCGCAGAGAGAGAGAAAGAAAGAGCGCAGAGAGAGAAAGAAAGAGCGCAAAGAGAGAAAAAAAGAGCGCAAAGAGAGAAAAAAAGAGTGCAGAGAGAAAGAAAGAGCGCAGAGAGAGAGCACAGAGAGAGAAAGAAAGAGCGCAAAGAGAGAAAGAAAGAGCGCAAAGAGAGAAAGAAAGAGCGCAAAGAGAGAAAAAAAGAGCGCAGAGAGAAAGAAAGAGCGCAGAGAGAGAGAGAGAGCGCAGAGAGAGAGAAAGAGCGCAGAGAGAGAGAAAGAGCGCAGAGAGAGAGAAAGAGCGCAGAGAGAGAGAAAGAGCGCAGAGAGAGAGAAAGAGCGCAGAGAGAGAGAAAGAGCGCAGAGAGAGAGAAAGAGCGCAGAGAGAGAGAAAGAGCGCAGAGAGAGAGAAAGAGCGCAGAGAGAGAGAAAGAGCGCAGAGAGAGAGAAAGAGCGCAGAGAGAGAGAAAGAAAGAGCGCAGAGAGAGAGAAAGAAAGAGCGCAGAGAGAGAGCGCAGAGAGAGAAATAAAGAGCGCAGAGAGAGAAATAAAGAGCGCAGAGAGAGAAATAAAGAGCGCAGAGAGAGAAATAAAGAGCGCAGAGAGAGAAATAAAGAGCGCAGAGAGAGAAAGAAAGAGCGCAGAGAGAGAAAGAAAGAGCGCAGAGAAAAAAAGAGCGCAAAGAGAGAAAAAAAGAGCGCAGAGAGAGAGAGCGCAGAGAGAGAAAGAGAAAGAAAGAGCGCAGAGAGAGAAAGAGAAAGAAAGAGCACAGAGAGAGAAAGAGAAAGAAAGAGCGCAGAGAGAGAAAGAGAAAGAAAGAGCGCAGAGAGAGAAAGAGAAAGAAAGAGCGCAGAGAGAGAAAGAGAAAGAAAGAGCGCAGAGAGAGGGAGAGAAAGAGCGCAGAGAGAGAGAGAGAGAGAGCGCAGAGAGAGAGAAAGAAAGAGCGCAGAGAGAAAGAGAGAGAGAGCGCAGAGAGAGAGAAAGAAAGAGCGCAGAGAGAAAGAAAGAGCGCAGAGAGAGAGAGCGCAGAGAGAGAAAGAAAGAGCGCAGAGAGAGAAAGAAAGAGCGCAGAGAGAGAAAGAAAGAGCGCAGAGAGAGAAAGAAAGAGCGCAGAGAAAGAAAGAGCGCAGAGAGAGAGAAAGAAAGAGCGCAGAGAGAGAAAGAAAGAGCGCAAAGAGAGAAAAAAAGAGCGCAGAGAGAAAGAAAGAGTGCAGAGAGAAAGAAAGAGCGCAGAGAGAGAGCACAGAGAGAGAAAGAAAGAGCGCAAAGAGAGAAAGAAAGAGCGCAAAGAGAGAAAGAAAGAGCGCAAAGAGAGAAAAAAAGAGCGCAGAGAGAAAGAAAGAGTGCAGAGATAGAGAGAGCGCAGAGAGAGAAAGAGCGCAGAGAGAGAGAAAGAGCGCAGAGAGAGAGAAAGAGCGCAGAGAGAGAGAAAGAGCGCAGAGAGAGAGAAAGAGCGCAGAGAGAGAGAAAGAGCGCAGAGAGAGAGAAAGAGCGCAGAGAGAGAGAAAGAAAGAGCGCAGAGAGGGAGAAAGAAAGAGCGCAGAGAGAGAGCGCAGAGAGAGAAATAAAGAGCGCAGAGAGAGAAATAAAGAGCGCAGAGAGAGAAATAAAGAGCGCAGAGAGAGAAAGAAAGAGCGCAGAGAGAGAAAGAAAGAGCGCAGAGAAAAAAAGAGCGCAAAGAGAGAAAAAAAGAGCGCAGAGAGAAAGAAAGAGCGCAGAGAGAAAGAAAGAGCGCAGAGAGAGAGCGCAGAGAGAGAAAGAGAAAGAAAGAGCGCAGAGAGAGAAAGAGAAAGAAAGAGCGCAGAGAGAGAAAGAGAAAGAAAGAGCGCAGAGAGAGGGAGAGAAAGAGCGCAGAGAGAGAGAGAGAGAGAGCGCAGAGAGAGAGAAAGAAAGAGCGCAGAGAGAAAGAAAGAGCGCAGAGAGAGAGAGCGCAGAGAGAAAGAAAGAGCGCAGAGAGAAAGAAAGAGCGCAGAGAGAGAGAAAGAGAAAGAAAGAGCGCAGAGAGAGAGAAAGAGCGCAGAGAGAGAGAAAGAAAGAGCGCAGAGAGAGAGAAAGAAAGAGCGCAGAGAGAGAAAGAAAGAGCGCAGAGAGAAAAAGAAAGAGCGCAGAGAGAGAGAGCGCAGAGAGAGAAAGAGAAAGAAAGAGCGCAGAGAGAGAAAGAGAAAGAAAGAGCGCAGAGAGAGAAAGAGAGCGCAGAGAGAGAGAGAGAAAGAGCTCAGAGAGAGAGAAAGAAAGAGCGCAGAGAGAGAAAGAAAGAGTGCAGAGAGAAAGAAAGAGCGCAGAGAGAGAGAAAGATCCCAGAGAGAGAGAAAGAAAGTGCGCAGAGAGAAAGAAAGAGCGCAGAGAGAAAGAGCGCAGAGAGAGAAAGAGAAAGAAAGAGTGAAGAGAGAGAAAGAGAAAGAAAGAGCGCAGAGAGAGAGAGAGAAAGAGCGCAGAGAGAGAAAGAAAGAGCGCAGAGAGAGAGAGCGCAGAGAGAAAGAAAGAGCGCAGAGAGAGAAAGAGCGCAGAGAGAGAGAAAGAAAGTGCGCAGAGAGAAAGAAAGAGCGCAGAGAGAAAGAAAGAGCGCAGAGAGAGAAAGAGAAAGAAAGAGCGCAGAGAGAGAGAGAGAGAAAGAGCGCAGAGAGAGAGAGAAAGAGCGCAGAGAGAGAGAAAGAGAAAGAAAGCGCAGAGAGAGAGAAAGAGTGCAGAGAGTGAAAGGAAGAGCGCAGAGAGAAAGAAAGAGCGCAGAGAGAAAGAAAGAGCGCAGAGAGAGAGAAAGAAAGAGCGCAGAGAGAGAAAGAAAGAGCGCAGAGAGAGAGAAAGAAAGAGCGCAGAGAGAGAGAAAGAAAGAGCGCAGAGAGAGAAAGAGCGCAGAGAGAGAGAAAGAGCGCAGAGAGAGAGAAAGAGCGCAGAGAGAGAGAAAGAGCGCAGAGAGAGAGAAAGAGCGCAGAGAGAGAGAAAGAGCGCAGAGAGAGAGAAAGAAAGAGCGCAGAGAGAGAGAAAGAAAGAGCGCAGAGAGAGAGAAAGAAAGAGCGCAGAGAGAGAGAAAGAAAGAGCGCAGAGAGAGAGAAAGAAAGAGCGCAGAGAGAGAGCGCAGAGAGAGAGAGAGAAAGAAAGAGCGCAGAGAGAGAAAGAAAGAGCGCAGAGAAAGAAAGAGCGCAGAGAGAGAAAAAAAGAGCGCAGAAAGAAAGAAAGAGCGCAGAGAGAAAGAAAGAGCGCAGAGAGAGAGAGCGCAGAGAGAGAAAGAGAATGAAAGAGCGCAGAGAGAGAAAGAGAAAGAAAGAGCGCAGAGAGAGAAAGAGAAAGAAAGAGCGCAGAGAGAGGGAGAGAAAGAGCGCAGAGAGAGAGAGAGAGAAAGAGCGCAGAGAGAGAAAGAGAAAGAAAGAGCGCAGAGAGAGAAAGAGAAAGAAAGAGCGCAGAGAGAGAAAGAGAAAGAAAGAGCGCAGAGAGAGGGAGAGAAAGAGCGCAGAGAGAGAGAGAGAGAAAGAGCGCAGAGAGAGAGAGAGAGAAAGAGCGCAGAGAGAGAGAGAGAGAAAGAGCGCAGAGAGAGAAAGAAAGAGCGCAGAGAGAGAGAGCGCAGAGAGAAAGAAAGAGCGCAGAGAGAAAGAAAGAGCGCAGAGAGAGAGAAAGAGAAAGAAAGAGCACAGAGAGAGAGAAAGAGTGCAGAGAGAGAGAAAGAAATAGCGCAGAGAGAGAGAAAGAGCGCAGAGAGAGAGAAAGAGCGCAGAGAGAGAGAAAGAAAGAGCGCAGAGAGAGAGAAAGAAAGAGCGCAGAGAGAGAGAAAGAAAGAGCGCAGACAGAGAGAAAGAAAGAGCGCAGAGAGAGAAAGAAAGAGCGCAGAGAGAGAAAGAAAGAGCGCAGAGAGAGCGCAGAGAGAGAGAGAGAGCGCAGAGAGAGAGAGAGAGCGCAGAGAGAGAGAGAGCGCAGATAGAGAGAGAGAGCGCAGAGAGAGAGAGAGAGCGCAGAGAGAGAGAGAGAGCGCAGAGAGAGAGAGCGCAGAGAGAGAGAGCGCAGAGAGAGAGAGAGCGCAGAGAGAGAGAGAGCGCAGAGAGAGAGAGAGCGCAGAGAGAGAGAGAGCGCAGAGAGAGAGAGAGCGCAGAGAGAGAGAGAGCGCAGAGAGAGAGAGAGCGAGAGCGCAGAGAGAGAGCGCAGAGAGAGAGCGCAGAGAGAGAGCGCAGAGAGAGAGCGCGCAGAGAGAGAGAGAGCGCAGAGAGAGAGAGAGCGCAGAGAGAGAGAGAGCGCAGAGAGAGAGAGAGCGCAGAGAGAGAGAGAGCGCAGAGAGAGAGAGAGCGCAGAGAGAGAGAGAGCGCAGAGAGAGAGAGAGAGCGCAGAGAGAGAGAGAGCGCAGAGAGAGAGAGAGCGCAGAGAGAGAGAGAGCGCAGAGAGAGAGAGAGCGCAGAGAGAGAGAGCGCGCAGAGTGAGAGAGAGCGCAGAGAGAAAGAAAGAGCGCAGAGAGAAAGAAAGAGCGCAGCGAGAAAGAAAGTGCGCAGAGAGAAAGAAAGTGCGCAGAGAGAGAGAGAGCGCAGAGAGAGAAAGAGCGCAGAGAGAGAAAGAGCGCAGAGAGAAAGAAAGAGCGCAGAGAGAGAGAGAAGGAGCGCAGAGAGAGAGAGAAGGAGCGCAGAGAGAGAGAAAAAAAGAGTGCAGAGAGAGAGAAAGAAAAAGCACAGAGAGAGACAAAGAGCGCAGAGAGAGAGAAAGAAAGAGCGCAGAGAGAGAAAGAGCGCAGAGAGAGAAAGAAAGAGCGCAGAGAGTGAGAGAGAAAGAGCGCAGAGAGAAAGAAAGAGCGCAGAGAGAAAGAAAGAGCGCAGAGAGAAAGAAAGAGCGCAGAGAGAGAGAGCGCAGAGAGAGAGCGCAGAGAGAGAGAGCGCGCAGAGAGAGAGAGCGCGCAGAGAGAGAGAGCGCGCAGAGAGAGAGAGCGCGCAGAGAGAGAGAGCGCGCAGAGAGAGAGAGCGCGCAGAGAGAGAGAGCGCGCAGAGAGAGAGAGAGCGCGCAGAGAGAGAGAGCGCGCAGAGAGAGAGAGCGCGCAGAGAGAGAGAGCGCAGAGAGAGAGAGAGCGCAGAGAGAGAGAGAGCGCAGAGAGAGAGAGAGCGCAGAGAGAGAGAGAGCGCAGAGAGAGAGAGAGCGCAGAGAGAGAGAGAGCGCAGAGAGAGAGAGAGCGCAGAGAGAGAGAGAGCGCAGAGAGAGAGAGAGCGCAGAGAGAGAGAGAGCGCAGAGAGAAAGAAAGTGCGCAGAGAGAAAGAAAGTGCGCAGAGAGAAAGAAAGTGCGCAGAGAGAAAGAAAGTGCGCAGAGAGAAAGAAAGTGCGCAGAGAGAAAGAAAGTGCGCAGAGAGAAAGAAAGTGCGCAGAGAGAAAGAAAGTGCGCAGAGAGAAAGAAAGTGCGCAGAGAGAAAGAAAGAGCGCAGAGAGAAAGAAAGAGCGCAGAGAGAGAGAGAAAAAAAGAGTGCAGAGAGAGAGAAAGAAAAAGCACAGAGAGAGACAAAGAGCGCAGAGAGAGAGAGAGAGCGCAGAGAGAGAGAGAGAGCGCAGAGAGAGAGAGAGCGCAGAGAGAGAGAGAGCGCAGAGAGAGAGAGAGCGCAGAGAGAGAGAGAGCGCAGAGAGAGAGAGAGCGCAGAGAGAGAGAGAGCGCAGAGAGAGCGCAGAGAGAGAGAGAGCGCAGAGAGAGAGAGAGCGCAGAGAGAGAGAGAGCGCAGAGAGAGAGAGAGCGCAGAGAGAGAGAGAGCGCAGAGAGAGAGAGAGCGCAGAGAGAGAGAGAGCGCAGAGAGAGAGAGAGCGCAGAGAGAGAGAGAAGGAGCGCAGAGAGAGAGAAAAAAAGAGTGCAGAGAGAGAGAAAGAAAAAGCACAGAGAGAGACAAAGAGCGCAGAGAGAGAGAGAAAAAAAGAGTGCAGAGAGAGAGAAAGAAAAAGCACAGAGAGAGACAAAGAGCGCAGAGAGAGAGAGAGAGCGCAGAGAGAGAGAGAGAGCGCAGAGAGAGAGAGAGCGCAGAGAGAGAGAGAGCGCAGAGAGAGAGAGAGCGCAGAGAGAGAGAGAGAGCGCCGAGAGAGAGAGAAGGAGCGCAGAGAGAGAGAAAAAAAGAGTGCAGAGAGAGAGAAAGAAAAAGCGTGCAGAGAGAGAGAAAGAAAAAGCACAGAGAGAGACAAAGAGCGCAGAGAGAGAGAGAAAAAAAGAGTGCAGAGAGAGAGAAAGAAAAAGCACAGAGAGAGACAGAGAGCGCAGAGAGAGAGAGAGAGCGCAGAGAGAGAGAGAGAGCGCAGAGAGAGAGAGAGAGCGCAGAGAGAGAGAGAGAGCGCAGAGAGAGAGAGAGAGCGCAGAGAGAGAGAGAGAGCGCAGAGAGAGAGAGAGCGCAGAGAGAGAGAGAGAGCGCAGAGAGAGAGAGAGCGCAGAGAGAGAGAGAGCGCAGAGAGAGAGAGAGCGCAGAGAGAGAGAGAGCGCAGAGAGAGAGAGAGCGCAGAGAGAGAGAGAGCGCAGAGAGAGAGAGAAGGAGCGCAGAGAGAGAGAGAAGGAGCGCAGAGAGAGAGAAAAAAAGAGTGCAGAGAGAGAGAAAGAAAAAGCACAGAGAGAGACAAAGAGCGCAGAGAGAGAGAAAGAAAGAGCGCAGAGAGAGAAAGAGCGCAGAGAGAGAAAGAGCGCAGAGAGAGAAAGAGCGCAGAGAGAGAAAGAGCGCAGAGAGAGAAAGAAAGAGCGCAGAGAGAGAAAGAAAGAGCGCAGAGAGAGAAAGAAAGAGCGCAGAGAGTGAGAGAGAAAGAGCGCAGAGAGTGAGAGAGAGAGCGCAGAGAGAAAGAAAGAGCGCAGAGAGAGAGAGAGCGCAGAGAGAGAGAGCGCAGAGAGAGAGAGCGCGCAGAGAGAGAGAGCGCAGAGAGAGAGAGCGCGCAGAGAGAGAGAGCGCGCAGAGAGAGAGAGCGCGCAGAGAGAGAGAGCGCGCAGAGAGAGAGAGAGCGCAGAGAGAGAGAGAGCGCAGAGAGAGAGAGAGCGCAGAGAGAGAGAGCGCAGAGAGAGAGAGAGCGCAGAGAGAGAGAGAGAGCGCAGAGAGAGAGAGAGCGCGCAGAGAGAGAGAGAGCGCAGAGAGAGAGAGAGCGCAGAGAGAGAGAGAGCGCAGAGAGAGAGAGCGCGCAGAGAGAGAGAGCGCGCAGAGAGAGAGAGCGCGCAGAGAGAGAGAGCGCGCAGAGAGAGAGAGCGCGCAGAGAGAGAGAGCGCGCAGAGAGAGAGAGCGCGCAGAGAGAGAGAGCGCGCAGAGAGAGAGAGCGCGCAGAGAGAGAGAGCGCGCAGAGAGAGAGAGCGCGCAGAGAGAGAGAGCGCGCAGAGAGAGAGAGCGCGCAGAGAGAGAGAGCGCGCAGAGAGAGAGAGCGCGCAGAGAGAAAGAAAGTGCGCAGAGAGAAAGAAAGTGCGCAGAGAGAGAAAGAGCGCAGAGAGAAAGAAAGAGCGCAGAGAGAGAGAGAAGGAGCGCAGAGAGAGAGAAAAAAAGAGTGCAGAGAGAGAGAAAGAAAAAGCACAGAGAGAGACAAAGAGCGCAGAGAGAGAGAGCGCAGAGAGAGAGAGAGCGCAGAGAGAGAGAGAGCGCAGAGAGAGAGAGAGCGCAGAGAGAGAGAGAGCGCAGAGAGAGAGAGAGCGCAGAGAGAGAGAGAGCGCAGAGAGAGAGAGAGCGCAGAGAGAGAGAGAGCGCAGAGAGAGAGAGAGCGCAGAGAGAGAGAGAAAAAAAGAGTGCAGAGAGAGAGAAAGAAAAAGCACAGAGAGAGAGACAAAGAGCGCAGAGAGAGAGAAAGAAAGAGCGCAGAGAGAGAAAGAGCGCAGAGAGAGAAAGAGCGCAGAGAGAGAAAGAGCGCAGAGAGAGAAAGAGCGCAGAGAGAGAAAGAGCGCAGAGAGAGAAAGAGCGCAGAGAGAGAAAGAAAGAGTGCAGAGAGTGAGAGAGAGAGCGCAGAGAGAGAAAGAAAGAGCGCAGAGAGTGAGAGAGAGAGCGCAGAGAGAGAAAGAAAGAGCGCAGAGAGTGAGAGAGAGAGCGCAGAGAGAGAAAGAGCGCAGAGAGAAAGAAAGTGCGCAGAGAGAAAGAAAGAGCGCAGAGAGAGAAAGAAAGAGCGCAGAGAGTGAGAGAGAGAGAGCGCAGAGAGTGAGAGAGAGAGAGCGCAGAGAGAAAGAAAGAAAGAGCGCAGAGAGAGAGAGGAAGAAAGAGCGCAGAGAGAGAGAGCGCAGAGAGAGAGAGCGCAGAGAGAGAGAGCGCAGAGAGAGAGCGCAGAGAGAGAGCGCAGAGAGAGAGCGCAGAGAGAGAGCGCGCAGAGAGAGAGAGCGCAGAGAGAGAGCGCAGAGAGAGAGAGCGCGCAGAGAGAGAGAGCGCAGTTAGAGAGCGCAGAGAGAGAGAGAGCGCAGAGAGAGAGAGAGCGCAGAGAGAGAGAGCGCAGAGAGAGAGAGAGCGCAGAGAGAGAGAGAGCGCAGAGAGAGAAAGAAAGTGCGCAGAGAGAAAGAAAGTGCGCAGAGAGAAAGAAAGTGCGCAGAGAGAGAGAAAGAGCGCAGAGAGAGAAAGAGCGCAGAGAGAAAGAAAGAGCGCAGAGAGAGAGAGAAGGAGCGCAGAGAGAGAGAAAAAAAGAGTGCAGAGAGAGAGAAAGAAAAAGCACAGAGAGAGACAAAGAGCGCAGAGAGAGAGAAAGAAAGAGCGCAGAGAGAGAAAGAAAGAGCGCAGAGAGAGAAAGAAAGAGCGCAGAGAGAGAAAGAAAGAGCGCAGAGAGTGAGAGAGAAAGAGCGCAGAGAGAAAGAAAGAGCGCAGAGAGAGAGAGAAAGAAAGAGCGCAGAGAGAGAGAGAAAGAAAGAGCGCAGAGAGAGAGAGGAAGAAAGAGCGCAGAGAGAGAAAGAGCGCAGAGAGAAAGAAAGAGTGCAGAGAGAGAGAAAAAAAGAGCGCAGAGAGAGAAAGAAAGAGCGCAGAGAGAGAAAGAAAGAGCGCAGAGAGAGAGAGAGAAAGAGCGCAGAGAGTGAGAGAGAAAGAGCGCAGAGAGAGAGAGAAAGAAAGAGCGCAGAGAGAGAGGAAGAAAGAGCGCAGAGAGAGAGAAAGAAAGAGCGCAGAGAGAGAGAGAGAGAGCGCAGAGAGAGAGAAAGAGCGCAGAGAGAAAGAAAGAAAGAGCGCAGAGAGAGAGAGGAAGAAAGAGCGCAGAGAGAGAGAGGAAGAAAGAGCGCAGAGAGAGAGAGCGCAGAGAGAGAGCGCAGAGAGAGAGAGCGCGCAGAGAGAGAGAGCGCAGAGAGAGAGCGCAGAGAGAGAGAGCGCGCAGAGAGAGAGAGCGCAGTTAGAGAGCGCAGAGAGAGAGAGAGCGCAGAGAGAGAGAGAGCGCAGAGAGAGAGAGAGAGCGCAGAGAGAGAGAGAGCGCAGAGAGAGAGAGCGCAGAGAGAGAGAGAGCGCAGAGAGAGAAAGAAAGTGCGCAGAGAGAAAGAAAGTGCGCAGAGAGAAAGAAAGTGCGCAGAGAGAGAGAAAGAGCGCAGAGAGAGAAAGAGCGCAGAGAGAAAGAAAGAGCGCAGAGAGAGAGAGAAGGAGCGCAGAGAGAGAGAAAAAAAGAGTGCAGAGAGAGAGAAAGAAAAAGCACAGAGAGAGACAAAGAGCGCAGAGAGAGAGAAAGAAAGAGCGCAGAGAGAGAAAGAAAGAGCGCAGAGAGAGAAAGAAAGAGCGCAGAGAGTGAGAGAGAAAGAGCGCAGAGAGAAAGAAAGAGCGCAGAGAGAGAGAGAAAGAAAGAGCGCAGAGAGAGAGAGGAAGAAAGAGCGCAGAGAGAGAAAGAGCGCAGAGAGAAAGAAAGAGTGCAGAGAGAGAGAAAGAAAAGAGCGCAGAGAGAGAAAGAAAGAGCGCAGAGAGAGAAAGAAAGAGCGCAGAGAGAGAGAGAGAAAGAGCGCAGAGAGTGAGAGAGAAAGAGCGCAGAGAGAGAGAGAAAGAAAGAGCGCAGAGAGAGAGGAAGAAAGAGCGCAGAGAGAGAGGAAGAAAGAGCGCAGAGAGAGAGAAAGAAAGAGCGCAGAGAGAGAGAAAGAAAGAGCGCAGAGAGAGAGAAAGAAAGAGCGCAGAGAGAGAGAAAGAGCGCAGAGAGAGAAAGAGCGCAGAGAGAGAGAAAGAAAGAGCGCAGAGAGAGAGCGCGCAGAGAGAGAGAAAGAAAGAGCGCAGAGAGAGAAAGAAAGAGCGCAGAGAGAGAGAGAGCGCAGAGAGAGAGCACAGAGAGAGAGAAAGAGCACAGAGAGAGAGAGAAAGAGCGCAGAGAGAAAGAAAGAGCGCAGAGAGAGAAAGAAAGAGCGCAGAGAGAGAGAGAGCGCAGAGAGAGAGAGAGCGCAGAGAGAGAGAGAGCGCAGAGAGAGAGAGAGCGCAGAGAGAGAGAGAGAGCGCAGAGAGAGAGAGAGAGCGCAGAGAGAGAGAGAGCGCAGAGAGAGAGAGAGAGCGCAGAGAGAGAGAGAGCGCAGAGAGAGAGAGAGCGCAGAGAGAGAGAGAGCGCAGAGAGAGAGAGAGCGCAGAGAGAGAGAGCGCAGAGAGAGAGAGCGCAGAGAGAGAGAGCGCAGAGAGAGAGAGCGCAGAGAGAGAGAGCGCAGAGAGAGAGAGCGCAGAGAGAGAGAAAGAGCGCAGAGAGAAAGAAAGAGCGCAGAGAGAAAGAAAGAGCGCAGAGAGAAAGAAAGTGCGCAGAGAGAAAGAAAGAGCGCAGAGAGAGAGAAGGAGCGCAGAGAGAGAGAAGGAGCGCAGAGAGAGAGAAGGAGGGCAGAGAGAGAGAAGGAGCGCAGAGAGAGAGAAGGAGCGCAGAGAGAGAGAAGGAGCGCAGAGAGAGAGAAGGAGCGCAGAGAGAGAGAAGGAGCGCAGAGAGAGAGAAGGAGCGCAGAGAGAGAGAAGGAGCGCAGAGAGAGAGGAGCGCAGAAAGAGAGAAGGAGCGCAGAGAGAGAGAAGGAGCGCAGAGAGAGAGAAGGAGCGCAGAGAGAGAGAGCGCAGAGAGAGAGAGCGCAGAGAGAGAGAGCGCAGAGAGAGAGAGCGCAGAGAGAGAGAGCGCAGAGAGAGAGAGCGCAGAGAGAGAGAGCGCAGAGAGAGAGAGCGCAGAGAGAGAGAGCGCAGAGAGAGAGAGAGCGCAGAGAGAGAGAGAGCGCAGAGAGAGAGAGAGCGCAGAGAGAGAGAGAGCGCAGAGAGAGAGAGCGCAGAGAGAGAGAGCGCAGAGAGAGAGAGAGCGCAGAGAGAGAGAGCGCAGAGAGAGAGAGCGCAGAGAGAAGAAAGAGCGCAGAGAGAAAGAAAGAGCGCAGAGAGTGAGAGAAAGAGCGCAGAGAGTGAGAGAGAAAGAGCGCAGAGAGAAAGAAAGAGCGCAGAGAGAGAGACAAAGAGCGCAGAGAGAGAAAGAAAGAGCGCAGAGAGAGAAAGAAAGAGCGCAGAGAGTGAGAGAGAAAGAGCGCAGAGAGTGAGAGAGAAAGAGCGCAGAGAGTGAGAGAGAAAGAGCGCAGAGAGAAAGAAAAGTGCGCAGAGAGAAAGAAAGTGCGCAGAGAGAAAGAAAGTGCGCAGAGAGAAAGAAAGTGCGCAGAGAGAAAGAAAGAGCGCAGAGAGAAAGAAAGAGCGCAGAGAGAAAGAAAGAGCGCAGAGAGAGAGAGAAAAAAAGAGTGCAGAGAGAGAGAAAGAAAAAGCACAGAGAGAGAGACAAAGAGCGCAGAGAGAGAGAGAGAGCGCAGAGAGAGAGAGAGAGCGCAGAGAGAGAGAGAGAGCGCAGAGAGAGAGAGAGAGCGCAGAGAGAGAGAGCGCAGAGAGAGAGAGAGCGCAGAGAGAGAGAGAGAGCGCAGAGAGAGAGAGAGCGCAGAGAGAGAGAGAGAGCGCAGAGAGAGAGAGAGCGCAGAGAGAGAGAGAGCGCAGAGAGAGAGAGAGCGCAGAGAGAGAGAGCGCAGAGAGAGAGAAAAGAAAGAGCGCAGAGAGAGAGAGAGCGCAGAGAGAGAGCACAGAGAGAGAGAAAGAGCGCAGAGAGAAAGAAAGAGCGCAGAGAGAGAGCGCGCAGAGAGAGAGAAAGAAAGAGCGCAGAGAGAGAGAGAGAGTGCAGAGAGAGAGCACAGAGAGAGAGAAAGAGCGCAGAGAGAAAGAAAGAGCGCAGAGAGAAAGAAAGAGCGCAGAGAGAGAAAGAAAGAGCGCAGAGAGAGAGAGAGCGCAGAGAGAGAGAGCGCAGAGAGAGAGAGAGCGCAGAGAGAGAGAGAGCGCAGAGAGAGAGAGAGCGCAGAGAGAGAGAGAGCGCAGAGAGAGAGAGAGCGCAGAGAGAGAGAGCGCAGAGAGAGAGAGAGCGCAGAGAGAGAGAGCGCAGAGAGAGAGAGCGCAGAGAGAGAGAGCGCAGAGAGAGAGAGCGCAGAGAGAGAAGAGCGCAGAGAGAGAGAGCGCAGAGAGAGAGAGCGCAGAGAGAGAGAGCGCAGAGAGAGAGAGAGCGCAGAGAGAGAGAGAGCGCCAGAGAGAGAGAGCGCAGAGAGAGAGAAGAGCGCAGAGAGAAAGAAAGAGCGCAGAGAGAAAGAAAGAGAGCAGAGAGAAAGAAAGTGCGCAGAGAGAAAGAAAGAGCGCAGAGAGAGAAAGAGCGCAGAGAGAAAGAAAGAGCGCAAAGAGAGAGAAGGAGCGCAGAGAGAGAGAAGGAGCGCAGAGAGAGAGAAGGAGCGCAGAGAGAGAGAAGGAGCGCAGAGAGAGAGAAGGAGCGCAGAGAGAGAGAAGGAGCGCAGAGAGAGAGAAGGAGCGCAGAGAGAGGAGAGAGAGAGCGCAGAGAGAGAGAGAGAGCGCAGAGAGTGAGAGCGCAGAGAGTGAGAGCGCAGAGAGTGAGAGCGCAGAGAGTGAGAGCGCAGAGAGTGAGAGCGCAGAGAGTGAGAGCGCAGAGAGTGAGAGCGCAGAGAGTGAGAGCGCAGAGAGTGAGAGCGCAGAGAGTGAGAGCGCAGAGAGTGAGAGCGCAGAGAGAGAGAGCGCAGAGAGAAAGAAAGAGCGCAGAGAGAAAGAAAGAGCGCAGAGAGTGAGAGAGAAAGAGCGCAGAGAGTGAGAGAGAAAGAGCGCAGAGAGAAAGAAAGAGCGCAGAGAGAGAGAAAGAAAGAGCGCAGAGAGAGAGAAAGAAAGAGCGCAGAGAGAGAGAGAAAGAAAGAGCGCAGAGAGAGAGAAAGAAAGAGCGCAGAGAGAGAAAGAGAAAGAAAGAGCGCAGAGAGAGAAAGAGAAAGAAAGAGCGCAGAGAGAGGGAGAGAAAGAGCGCAGAGAGAGAGAGGAGAGAGAAGAGAGCGCAGAGAGAGAGAGAGAAAGAGCGCAGAGAGAGAAGAAAGAGCGCAGAGAGAGAGAGCGCAGAGAGAAAGAAAGAGCGCAGAGAGAGAGAAAGAGAAAGAAAGAGCACAGAGAGAGAGAAAGAGTGCAGAGAGAGAGAAAGAAATAGCGCAGAGAGAGAGAAAGAGCGCAGAGAGAGAGAAAGAGCGCAGAGAGAGAGAAAGAAAGAGCGCAGAGAGAGAGAAAGAAAGAGCGCAGAAAGAGAGAAAGAAAGAGCGCAGAGAGAGAAAGAAAGAGCGCAGAGAGAGAAAGAAAGAGCGCAGAGAGAGCGCAGAGAGAGAGAGAGAGCGCCAGAGAGAGAGAGAGAGAGAGCGCAGAGAGAGAGAGAGAGCGCAGAGAGAGAGAGAGCGCAGAGAGAGAGAGAGCGCAGAGAGAGAGAGAGCGCAGAGAGAGAGAGAGCGCAGAGAGAGAGAGAGCGCAGAGAGAGAGAGAGCGCAGAGAGAGAGAGAGCGCAGAGAGAGAGAGAGCGCAGAGAGAGAGAGAGCGCAGAGAGAGAGAGAGCGCAGAGAGAGAGAGAGCGCAAGAGAGAGAGAGAGCGCAGAGAGAGAGAGCGCGCAGAGAGAGAGAGCGCAGAGAGAGAGAGAGCGCAGAGAGAGAGAGAGCGCAGAGAGAGAGAGAGCGCAGAGAGAGAGAGAGCGCAGAGAGAGAGAGAGCGCAGAGAGAGAGAGCGCAGAGAGAGAGAGAGCGCAGAGAGAGAGAGAGCGCAGAGAGAGAGAGAGAGCGCAGAGAGAGAGAGAGCGCAGAGAGAGAGAGAGCGCAGAGAGAGAGAGAGCGCAGAGAGAGAGAGAGCGCAGAGAGAGAGAGAGCGCAGAGAGAGAGAGAGAGCGCAGAGAGAGAGAGAGCGCAGAGAGAGAGAGAGCGCAGAGAGAGAGAGAGCGCAGAGAGAGAGAGAGAGCGCAGAGAGAGAGAGAGCGCAGAGAGAGAGAGCGCGCAGAGTGAGAGAGAGCGCAGAGAGAAAGAAAGAGCGCAGAGAGAAAGAAAGTGCGCAGAGAGAAAGAAAGTGCGCAGAGAGAAAGAATGAGCGCAGAGAGAGAAAGAGCGCAGAGAGAGAAAGAGCGCAGAGAGAGAAAGAGCGCAGAGAGAGAAAGAGCGCAGAGAGAAAGAAAGAGCGCAGAGAGAGAGAGAAGGAGCGCAGAGAGAGAGAAAAAAAGAGTGCAGAGAGAGAGAAAGAAAAAGCACAGAGAGAGACAAAGAGCGCAGAGAGAGAGAAAGAAAGAGCGCAGAGAGAGAAAGAGCGCAGAGAGAGAAAGAAAGAGCGCAGAGAGTGAGAGAGAAAGAGCGCAGAGAGAAAGAAAGAGCGCAGAGAGAAAGAAAGAGCGCAGAGAGAAAGAAAGAGCGCAGAGAGAAAGAAAGAGCGCAGAGAGAAAGAAAGAGCGCAGAGAGAAAGAAAGAGCGCAGAGAGAGAGCGCAGAGAGAGAGAGCGCGCAGAGAGAGAGAGCGCGCAGAGAGAGAGAGCGCGCAGAGAGAGAGAGCGCAGAGAGAGAGAGAGCGCAGAGAGAGAGAGAGCGCAGAGAGAGAGAGAGCGCAGAGAGAGAGAGAGCGCAGAGAGAGAGAGAGCGCAGAGAGAGAGAGAGCGCAGAGAGAGAGAGAGCGCAGAGAGAGAGAGAGCGCAGAGAGAGAGAAAGTGCGCAGAGAGAAAGAAAGTGCGCAGAGAGAAAGAAAGTGCGCAGAGAGAAAGAAAGTGCGCAGAGAGAAAGAAAGTGCGCAGAGAGAAAGAAAGTGCGCAGAGAGAAAGAAAGTGCGCAGAGAGAAAGAAAGTGCGCAGAGAGAAAGAAAGTGCGCAGAGAGAAAGAAAGTGCGCAGAGAGAAAGAAAGTGCGCAGAGAGAAAGAAAGAGCGCAGAGAGAGAGAGAGAAAAAAAGAGTGCAGAGAGAGAGAGAAAAAAAGAGTGCAGAGAGAGAGAAAGAAAAGCACAGAGAGAGACAAAGAGCGCAGAGAGAGGCAGAGAGAGAGAGAGCGCAGAGAGAGAGAGAGCGCAGAGAGAGAGAGAGCGCAGAGAGAGAGAGAGAGCGCAGAGAGAGAGAGAGCGCAGAGAGAGAGAGAGCGCAGAGAGAGAGAGAGCGCAGAGAGAGAGAGAGCGCAGAGAGAGAGAGAGCGCAGAGAGAGAGAGAGCGCAGAGAGAGAGAGAGCGCAGAGAGAGAGAGAGCGCAGAGAGAGAGAGAGCGCAGAGAGAGAGAGAAGGAGCGCGCAGAGAGAGAGAGAAGGAGCGCAGAGAGAGAGAGAAGGAGCGCAGAGAGAGAGAAAAAAAGAGTGCAGAGAGAGAGAAAGAAAAAGCACAGAGAGAGACAAGAGCGCAGAGAGAGAGAGAGAGCGCAGAGAGAGAGAGAGCGCAGAGAGAGAGAGAGAGAGCGCAGAGAGAGAGAGAGAGCGCAGAGAGAGAGAGAGCGCAGAGAGAGAGAGAGCGCAGAGAGAGAGAGAGCGCAGAGAGAGAGAGAGCGCAGAGAGAGAGAGAGCGCAGAGAGAGAGAGAGCGCAGAGAGAGAGAGAGCGCAGAGAGAGAGAGAGCGCAGAGAGAGCGCAGAGAGAGAGAGAGCGCAGAGAGAGAGAGAGCGCAGAGAGAGAGAGAGCGCAGAGAGAGAGAGAAGGAGCGCAGAGAGAGAGAAAAAAAGAGTGCAGAGAGAGAGAAAGAAAAAGCACAGAGAGAGAGAGAGAGCGCAGAGAGAGAGAGCGCAGAGAGAGAGAGAGCGCAGAGAGAGAGAGAGCGCAGAGAGAGAGAGAGCGCAGAGAGAGAGAGAGCGCAGAGAGAGAGAGAGCGCAGAGAGAGAGAGAGCGCAGAGAGAGAGAGAGCGCAGAGAGAGAGAGAGAGCGCAGAGAGAGAGAGAGCGCAGAGAGAGAGAGAGAGCGCAGAGAGAGAGAGAGCGCAGAGAGAGAGAGAGCGCAGAGAGAGAGAGAAGGAGCGCAGAGAGAGAGAAAAAAAAGAGTGCAGAGAGAGAGAAAGAAAAAGCGTGCAGAGAGAGAGAGAAAGAAAAAGCACAGAGAGAGACAAAGAGCGCAGAGAGAGAGAGAAAAAAAGAGTGCAGAGAGAGAGAAAGAAAAAGCACAGAGAGAGACAAAGAGCGCAGAGAGAGAGAGAGAGCGCAGAGAGAGAGAGAGAGCGCAGAGAGAGAAAGAGAGCGCAGAGAGAGAGAGAGGCAGAGAGAGAGAGAGCGCAGAGAGAGAGAGAGAGCGCAGAGAGAGAGAGAGAGCGCAGAGAGAGAGAGAGCGCAGAGAGAGAGAGAGCGCAGAGAGAGAGAGAGCGCAGAGAGAGAGAGAGCGCAGAGAGAGAGAGAGCGCAGAGAGAGAGAGCGCAGAGAGAGAGAGAGCGCAGAGAGAGAGAGAGCGCAGAGAGAGAAGAGCGCAGAGAGAGAGAAAAAAAGAGTGCAGAGAGAGAGAAAAAAAGAGTGCAGAGAGAGAGAAAAAAAGAGTGCAGAGAGAGAGAAAGAAAAAGCACAGAGAGAGACAAAGAGCGCAGAGAGAGAGAAAGAAAGAGCGCAGAGAGAGAAAGAGCGCAGAGAGAGAAAGAGCGCAGAGAGAGAAAGAGCGCAGAGAGAGAAAGAGCGCAGAGAGAGAAAGAGCGCAGAGAGAGAAAGAGCGCAGAGAGAGAAAGAGCGCAGAGAGAGAAAGAAAGAGCGCAGAGAGAGAAAGAAAGAGCGCAGAGAGTGAGAGAGAAAGAGCGCAGAGAGTGAGAGAGAAAGAGCGCAGAGAGTGAGAGAGAAAGAGCGCAGAGAGTGAGAGAGAAAGAGCGCAGAGAGAAGAAAGAGCGCAGAGAGAAAGAAAGAGCGCAGAGAGAGAGAGCGCAGAGAGAGAGAGCGCAGAGAGAGAGAGCGCGCAGAGAGAGAGAGCGCAGAGAGAGAGAGCGCAGAGAGAGAGAGCGCGCAGAGAGAGAGAGCGCGCAGAGAGAGAGAGAGCGCAGAGAGAGAGAGCGCAGAGAGAGAGAGAGCGCAGAGAGAGAGAGAGCGCAGAGAGAGAGAGCGCAGAGAGAGAGAGAGAGCGCAGAGAGAGAGAGAGAGCGCAGAGAGAGAGAGAGAGCGCAGAGAGAGAGAGCGCAGAGAGAGAGAGCGCAGAGAGAGAGAGCGCAGAGAGAGAGAGCGCGCAGAGAGAGAGAGCGCGCAGAGAGAGAGAGAGAGCGCAGAGAGAGAGAGCAGCGCAGGAGAGAGAGAGAGCGCGCAGAGAGAGAGAGCGCGCAGAGAGAGAGAGCGCGCAGAGAGAGAGAGCGCGCAGAGAGAGAGAGCGCGCAGAGAGAAGAGAGCGCGCAGAGAGAGAGAGCGCGCAGAGAGAAAGAAAGTGCGCAGAGAGAAAGAAAGTGCGCAGAGAGAGAAAGAGCGCAGAGAGAAAGAAAGAGCGCAGAGAGAGAGAGAGCGCAGAGAGAGAGAGAAGGAGCGCAGAGAGAGAGAGAAAAAAAGAGTGCAGAGAGAGAGAAAGAAAAAGCACAGAGAGAGAGACAAAGAGCGCAGAGATAGAGAAAGAAAGAGCGCAGAGAGAGAAAGAGCGCAGAGAGTGAGAAAGAGCGCAGAGAGAAAGAAAGAGCGCAGAGAGAGAAAGAAAGAGCGCAGAGAGAGAGAGAGCGCAGAGAGAGAGAGCGCAGAGAGAGAGAGAGCGCAGAGAGAGAGAGAGCGCAGAGAGTGAGAGAGCGCAGAGAGAGAGAGAGCGCAGAGAGAGAGAGAGCGCAGAGAGAGAGAGAGCGCAGAGAGAGAGAGCACAGAGAGAGAGAAAGAGCACAGAGAGAGAGAAAGAGCGCAGAGAGAAGAGAAAGAGCGCAGAGAGAGAGAGAGAAGAGCGCAGAGAGAGAGAAGAAGAGCGCAGAGAGAGAGAGAGCGCAGAGAGAGAGAGCGCAGAGAGAGAGAGAGCGCAGAGAGAGAGAGAGCGCAGAGAGTGAGAGAGCGCAGAGAGAGAGAGAGCGCAGAGAGAGAGAGAGCGCAGAGAGAGCAGAGAGCGCAGAGAGAGAGAGCGCAGAGAGAGAGAGAGCGCAGAGAGAGAGAGAGAGCGCCAGAGAGAGAGAGAGCGCAGAGTAGAGAGAGAGCGCA
>NW_027454811.1:0-2500 GCF_040206685.1 Ascaphus truei
GTGGGCGCGTCAAAGGCACGGCGGGGGGGCGTCAACGGGAGGGGAGGGGGCGTCAAAGGGAGGGGGGGGCGTCAAAGGGAGGGGGGGGGGCGTCAAAGGAGGGGGGAGGGGGGGCGTCAAAGGGAGGGGGGGGGCGTCAAAGGGAGGGGGGGGCGTCAAAGGGAGGGGGGGGCGTCAAAGGGAGGGGGGGGGCGTCAAAGGGAGGGGGGGGGCGTCAAAGGGAGGGGGGGGCGTCAAAGGGAGGGGGGGGGGCGTCAAAGGGAGGGGGGGGGCGTCAAAGGGAGGGGGGGGGCGTCAAAGGGAGAGGGGGGGGCCTCAAAGGGAGAGGGGGGGGCTCAAAGGGAGAGGGGGGGGGCGTCAAAGGGAGGGGGGGGGCGTCAAAGGGAGGGGGGGGGGCGTCAAAGGGAGGGGGGGGGCGTCAAAGGGAGGGGGGGGGCGTCAAAGGGAGGGGGGGGGGGCGTCAAAGGGAGGGGGGGGGGGGGCGTCAAAGGGAGGGGGGGGGGGGCGTCAAAGGGAGGGGGGGGGGGCGTCAAAAGGGAGGGGGGAGGGGGCGTCAAAGGAGGGAGGGGGGGGCGTCAAAGGGAGGGGGGGGGGCGTCAAAGGGAGGGGGGGGGCGCCTCAAAGGCATGGATTCCTCCCCCTGCAGTTTCCTGCAGTGGACAGGAGGGGGGGGCAGTGGACAGGAGGGGGGGGGCGCAGTGGACAGGAGGGGAGGGGCAGTGGACAGGAGGGGGGGGCAGTGGACAGGGAGGGGGGGGCAGTCGGACAGGAGGGGGGGGCAGTGGACAGGAGGGGGGGGGCAGTGGACAGGAGGGGGGGGGCAGTGGACAGGAGGGGGGGGGCAGTGGACAGGAGGGGGGGGCAGTGGACAGGAGGGGGGGGCAGTGGACAGGAGGGGGGGGGCAGTGGACAGGAGGGGGGGGCAGTGGACAGGAGGGGGGGCAGTGGACAGGAGGGGGGGCAGTGGACAGGAGGGGGGGCAGTGGACAGGAGGGGGGGGCAGTGGACAGGAGGGGGGGGGCAGTGGACAGGAGGGGGGGGGCAGTGGACAGGAGGGGGGGGGCAGTGGACAGGAGGGGGGGGCAGTGGACAGGAGGGGGGGGCAGTGGACAGGAGGGGGGGGGCAGTGACAGGCGACAGGAGGGGGGGCAGTGGACAGGAGGGGGGGCAGTGGACAGGAGGGGGGGCAGTGGACAGGAGGGGGGGGCAGTGGACAGGAGGGGGGGGCAGTGCACAGGAGGGGGGGTCAGTGGACAGGAGGGGGGGGCAGTGGACAGGAGGGGGGCAGTGGACAGGAGGGGGGGCAGTGGACAGGAGGGGGGGCAGTGGACAGGAGGGGGGGGGGCAGTGGACAGGAGGGGGTGGGCAGTGGGCAGTGGACAGGAGGGGGGGGCAGTGGACAGGAGGGGGGGGCAGTGGACAGGAGGGGGGGCAGTGCGGCAGTGGACAGGAGGGGGGGCAGTGGACAGGAGGGGGGGGCAGTGGACAGGAGGGGGGACAGGAGGGGGGACGCAGTGGACAGGAGGGGGACGCAGTGGACAGGAGGGGGGGGCAGTGGACAGGAGGGGGGGGCAGTGGATAGGAGGGGGGGGCAGTGGATAGGAGGGGGGGGCAGTGGATAGGAGGGGGAGGGCAGTGGACAGTGACACACACACACACACACACACACACACACACACACACACACACACACACACACACACACACACACACACACACACCACCTCAGTTGATGCGCCCTTTCTCAGTTCCGTTTGGCGCCGGAGGTGGGGAGCGACACCTACCTGTACTTCCGGGCGCCGCCACCGTCTGACTCGGCGCCGCGAGGGAGGAAGGGGGTCCGCCATCTTACGCGCCGCGTGGCAGCTGCGGGAAGCGAGGTGATTTGGAGCGGGGAGGAGGTGATTTGGAGCGGGGAGAGGTGATGCCGCTGGGGAGGGGGGAGAGGTGATGCCGCTGGGGAGGGGGGAGAGGTGATGCCGCTGGGGAGGGGGAAGAGGTGATGCCGCTGGGGAGGGGGAAGAGGTGATGCCGCTGGGGAGGGGGAAGAGGTGATGCCGCTGGGGAGGGGGGAAGAGGTGATGCCGCTGGGGAGGGGGAAGAGGTGATGCCGCTGGGGAGGGGGAAGAGGTGATGCCGCTGGGGAGGGGGAAGAGGTGATGCCGCTGGGGAGGGGGAAGAGGTGATGCCGCTGGGGAGGGGGAAGAGGTGATGCCGCTGGGGAGGGGGAAGAGGTGATGCCGCTGGGGAGGGGGAAGAGGTGATGCCGCTGGGGAGGGGGAAGAGGTGATGCCGCTGGGGAGGGGGAAGAGGTGATGCCGCTGGGGAGGGGAAGAGGTGATGCGCTGGGGAGGGGGAAGAGGTGATGCCGCTGGGGAGGGGGAAGAGGTGATGCCGCTGGGGAGGGGGAAGAGGTGATGCCGCTGGGGAGGGGGAAGAGGTGATGCCGCTGGGGAGGGGGAAAGGTGATTTGGAGAGGGGAGAGAGGTGTGTGTGTGTG
>NW_027454811.1:7500-55000 GCF_040206685.1 Ascaphus truei
TTTATAGAAACACACACACATTATATTTATATAAACACACACACGCATTATATTTATAGAAACACACACACGCATTATATTTATAGAAACACACACACATTATATTTATAGAAACACACACACATTATATTTATAGAAACACACACACACGCATTATATTTATAGAAACACACACACGCATTATATTTATAGAAACACACACACGCATTATATTTATAGAAACACACACACGCATTATATTTATAGAAACACACACACGCATTATATTTATAGAAACACACACACGCATTATATTTATAGAAACACACACACACGCATTATATTTATAGAAACACACACACATTATATTTATAGAAACACACACACACGCATTATATTTATAGAAACACACACACGCATTATATTTATAGAAACACACACACGCATTATATTTATGGAAACACTCACGCATTATATTTATAGAAACACACACACATTATATTTATAGAAACACACACACACGCATTATATTTATAGAAACACACACACGCATTATATTTATAGAAACACACACACGCATTATATTTATAGAAACACACACACGCATTATATTTATAGAAACACACACACGCATTATATTTATAGAAACACACACACGCATTATATTTATAGAAACACACACACACGCATTATATTTATAGAAACACACACACATTATATTTATAGAAACACACACACACGCATTATATTTATAGAAACACACACACGCATTATATTTATAGAAACACACACACGCATTATATTTATGGAAACACTCACGCATTATATTTATAGAAACACACACACACACACATTATATTTATAGAAACACACACACACATGCATTATATTTATAGAAACACACACACATGCATTATATTTATAGAAACACACACACACGCATTATATTTATAGAAACACACACACGCATTATATTTATAGAAACACACACACGCATTATATTTATAGAAACACACACACACGCATTATATTTATAGAAACACACACGCATTATATTTATAGAAACACACACACGCATTATTTATAGAAACACACACGCATTATATTTATAGAAACACACACAGGCATTATATTTATAGAAACACACACACACGCATTATATTTATAGAAACACACACACGCATTATATTTATAGAAACACACACACACACGCATTATATTTATAGAAACACACACATTATATTTATAGAAACACACACGCATTATATTTATAGAAACACACACACGCATTATATTTATAGAAACACACACACACGCATTATATTTATAGAAACACACACACACACGCATTATATTTATAGAAACACACACACACGCATTATATTTATAGAAACACACACACACACACGCATTATATTTATAGAAACACACACACGCATTATATTTATTGAAACACACACGCATTATATTTATAGAAACACACACACGCATTATATTTATAGAAACACACACACGCATTATATTTATAAAAACACACACACATTATATTTATAGAAACACACACACGCATTATATTTATAGAAACACACACACATTATATTTATAGAAACACACACACGCATTATATTTATAGAAACACTCACACACACACACACGCATTATATTTATAGAAACACACACACATTATATTTATAGAAACACACACACGCATTATATTTATAGAAACACACACACACACGCATTATATTTATAGAAACACTCACACACGCATTATATTTATAGAAACACACACACATTATATTTATAGAAACACACACACATTATATTTATATAAACACACACACGCATTATATTTATAGAAACACACACACGCATTATATTTATAGAAACACACACATTATATTTATAGAAACACACACGCATTATATTTATAGAAACACACACACACGCATTATATTTATAGAAACACACACACGCATTATATTTATAGAAACACACACACGCATTATATTTATAGAAACACACACGCATTATATTTATAGAAACACACACACGCATTATATTTATAGAAACACACACACACGCATTATTTTTATAGAAACACACACACATTATATTTATAGAAACACACACACACGCATTATATTTATAGAAACACACACACGCATTATATTTATAGAAACACACACGCATTATATTTATAGAAACACACACACATTATATTTATAGAAACACACACACACGCATTATATTTATAGAAACACACACACACGCATTATATTTATAGAAACACACACACATTATATTTATAGAAACACACACACACACGCATTATATTTATAGAAACACTCACACACACACACGCATTATATTTATAGAAACACACACACATTATATTTATAGAAACACACACACGCATTATATTTATAGAAACACACACACATTATATTTATAGAAACACACACACACACGCATTATATTTATAGAAACACACACACATTATATTTATAGAAACACACACACACGCATTATAGTTATAGAAACACACACACACGCATTATATTTATAGAAACACACACACGCATTATATTTATAAAAACACACACACACACGCATTATATTTATAGAAACACACGCATTATATTTATAGAAAAACACACATTATAGTTATAGAAACACACACACGCATTATATTTATAGAAACACACACACACGCATTATATTTATAGAAACACACACACGCATTATATTTATAGAAACACTCACGCATTATATTTATAGAAACACTCACGCATTATATTTATAGAAACACACACACACGCATTATATTTATAGAAACACACACACGCATTATATTTATATAAACACTCACGCATTATATTTATAGAAACACACACACATTATATTTATAGAAACACACACATGCATTATATTTATAGAAACACACACACACATTATATTTATAGAAACACTCACGCATTATATTTATAGAAACACACACACGCATTATATTTATAGAAACACACACACGCATTATATTTATAGAAACACACACACACATTATATTTATAGAAACACTCACACACACACATGCATTATATTTATAGAAACACACACACGCATTATATTTATAGAAACACACACACACACATTATATTTATAGAAACACACACACACATGCATTATATTTATAGAAACACACACACACACGCATTATATTTATAGAAACACACACACGCATTATATTTATAGAAACACACACACGCATTATATTTATAGAAACACACACACACGCATTATATTTATATAAACACTCACGCATTATATTTATAGAAACACACACACGCATTATATTTATAGAAACACACACACACATTATATTTATAGAAACACACACAGGCATTATATTTATAGAAACACTCACACACGCATTATATTTATAGAAACACACACACGCATTATATTTATAGAAACACACACACGCATTATATTTATAGAAACACACACACGCATTATATTTATAGAAACACACACACACGCATTATATTTATAGAAACACACACACGCATTATATTTATAGAAACACACACACGCATTATATTTATGGAAACACTCACGCATTATATTTATAGAAACACACACACACACATTATATTTATAGAAACACACACACACATGCATTATATTTATAGAAACACACACACACGCATTATATTTATAGAAACACACACACGCATTATATTTATAGAAACACACACACGCATTATATTTATAGAAACACACACACACGCATTATATTTATAGAAACACACACACGCATTATATTTATAGAAACACACACACGCATTATATTTATAGAAACACACACAGGCATTATTTATAGAAACACACACGCATTATATTTATAGAAACACACACAGGCATTATGTTTATAGAAACACACACACACGCATTATATTTATAGAAACACACACACGCATTATATTTATAGAAACACACACACACGCATTATATTTATAGAAACACACATTATATTTATAGAAACACACACGCATTATATTTATAGAAACACACACACGCATTATATTTATAGAAACACACACACACGCATTATATTTATAGAAACACACACACACACGCATTATATTTATAGAAACACACACACACGCATTATATTTATAGAAACACACACACACACACGCATTATATTTATAGAAACACACACACACGCATTATATTTATTGAAACACACACGCATTATATTTATAGAAACACACACGCATTATATTTATAGAAACACACACACGCATTATATTTATAGAAACACACACACGCATTATATTTATAAAAACACACACACATTATATTTATAGAAACACACACACGCATTATATTTATAGAAACACACACACATTATATTTATAGAAACACACACACGCATTATATTTATAGAAACACTCACACACACACACACGCATTATATTTATAGAAACACACACACATTATATTTATAGAAACACACACACGCATTATATTTATAGAAACACACACACACGCATTATATTTATAGAAACACTCACACACGCATTATATTTATAGAAACACACACACATTATATTTATAGAAACACACACACATTATATTTATATAAACACACACACGCATTATATTTATAGAAACACACACACGCATTATATTTATAGAAACACACACACATTATATTTATAGAAACACACACACATTATATTTATAGAAACACACACACACGCATTATATTTATAGAAACACACACACGCATTATATTTATAGAAACACACACACGCATTATATTTATAGAAACACACACACGCATTATATTTATAGAAACACACACACGCATTATATTTATAGAAACACACACACGCATTATATTTATAGAAACACACACACACGCATTATATTTATAGAAACACACACACATTATATTTATAGAAACACACACACACGCATTATATTTATAGAAACACACACACGCATTATATTTATAGAAACACACACACGCATTATATTTATGGAAACACTCACGCATTATATTTATAGAAACACACACACATTATATTTATAGAAACACACACACACGCATTATATTTATAGAAACACACACACGCATTATATTTATAGAAACACACACACGCATTATATTTATAGAAACACACACACGCATTATATTTATAGAAACACACACACGCATTATATTTATAGAAACACACACACGCATTATATTTATAGAAACACACACACACGCATTATATTTATAGAAACACACACACATTATATTTATAGAAACACACACACACGCATTATATTTATAGAAACACACACACGCATTATATTTATAGAAACACACACACGCATTATATTTATGGAAACACTCACGCATTATATTTATAGAAACACACACACACACACATTATATTTATAGAAACACACACACACATGCATTATATTTATAGAAACACACACACATGCATTATATTTATAGAAACACACACACACGCATTATATTTATAGAAACACACACACGCATTATATTTATAGAAACACACACACGCATTATATTTATAGAAACACACACACACGCATTATATTTATAGAAACACACACGCATTATATTTATAGAAACACACACACGCATTATTTATAGAAACACACACGCATTATATTTATAGAAACACACACAGGCATTATATTTATAGAAACACACACACACGCATTATATTTATAGAAACACACACACGCATTATATTTATAGAAACACACACACACACGCATTATATTTATAGAAACACACACATTATATTTATAGAAACACACACGCATTATATTTATAGAAACACACACACGCATTATATTTATAGAAACACACACACACGCATTATATTTATAGAAACACACACACACACGCATTATATTTATAGAAACACACACACACGCATTATATTTATAGAAACACACACACACACACGCATTATATTTATAGAAACACACACACGCATTATATTTATTGAAACACACACGCATTATATTTATAGAAACACACACACGCATTATATTTATAGAAACACACACACGCATTATATTTATAAAAACACACACACATTATATTTATAGAAACACACACACGCATTATATTTATAGAAACACACACACATTATATTTATAGAAACACACACACGCATTATATTTATAGAAACACTCACACACACACACACGCATTATATTTATAGAAACACACACACATTATATTTATAGAAACACACACACGCATTATATTTATAGAAACACACACACACACGCATTATATTTATAGAAACACTCACACACGCATTATATTTATAGAAACACACACACATTATATTTATAGAAACACACACACATTATATTTATATAAACACACACACGCATTATATTTATAGAAACACACACACGCATTATATTTATAGAAACACACACATTATATTTATAGAAACACACACGCATTATATTTATAGAAACACACACACACGCATTATATTTATAGAAACACACACACGCATTATATTTATAGAAACACACACACGCATTATATTTATAGAAACACACACGCATTATATTTATAGAAACACACACACGCATTATATTTATAGAAACACACACACACGCATTATTTTTATAGAAACACACACACATTATATTTATAGAAACACACACACACGCATTATATTTATAGAAACACACACACGCATTATATTTATAGAAACACACACGCATTATATTTATAGAAACACACACACATTATATTTATAGAAACACACACACACGCATTATATTTATAGAAACACACACACACGCATTATATTTATAGAAACACACACACATTATATTTATAGAAACACACACACACACGCATTATATTTATAGAAACACTCACACACACACGCATTATATTTATAGAAACACACACACATTATATTTATAGAAACACACACACGCATTATATTTATAGAAACACACACACATTATATTTATAGAAACACACACACACACGCATTATATTTATAGAAACACACACACATTATATTTATAGAAACACACACACACGCATTATAGTTATAGAAACACACACACACGCATTATATTTATAGAAACACACACACGCATTATATTTATAAAAACACACACACACACGCATTATATTTATAGAAACACACGCATTATATTTATAGAAAAACACACATTATAGTTATAGAAACACACACACGCATTATATTTATAGAAACACACACACACGCATTATATTTATAGAAACACACACACGCATTATATTTATAGAAACACTCACGCATTATATTTATAGAAACACTCACGCATTATATTTATAGAAACACACACACACGCATTATATTTATAGAAACACACACACGCATTATATTTATATAAACACTCACGCATTATATTTATAGAAACACACACACATTATATTTATAGAAACACACACATGCATTATATTTATAGAAACACACACACACATTATATTTATAGAAACACTCACGCATTATATTTATAGAAACACACACACGCATTATATTTATAGAAACACACACACGCATTATATTTATAGAAACACACACACACATTATATTTATAGAAACACTCACACACACACATGCATTATATTTATAGAAACACACACACGCATTATATTTATAGAAACACACACACACACATTATATTTATAGAAACACACACACACATGCATTATATTTATAGAAACACACACACACACGCATTATATTTATAGAAACACACACACGCATTATATTTATAGAAACACACACACGCATTATATTTATAGAAACACACACACACGCATTATATTTATATAAACACTCACGCATTATATTTATAGAAACACACACACGCATTATATTTATAGAAACACACACACACATTATATTTATAGAAACACACACAGGCATTATATTTATAGAAACACTCACACACGCATTATATTTATAGAAACACACACACGCATTATATTTATAGAAACACACACACGCATTATATTTATAGAAACACACACACGCATTATATTTATAGAAACACACACACACGCATTATATTTATAGAAACACACACACGCATTATATTTATAGAAACACACACACGCATTATATTTATGGAAACACTCACGCATTATATTTATAGAAACACACACACACACATTATATTTATAGAAACACACACACACATGCATTATATTTATAGAAACACACACACACGCATTATATTTATAGAAACACACACACGCATTATATTTATAGAAACACACACACGCATTATATTTATAGAAACACACACACACGCATTATATTTATAGAAACACACACACGCATTATATTTATAGAAACACACACACGCATTATATTTATAGAAACACACACAGGCATTATTTATAGAAACACACACGCATTATATTTATAGAAACACACACAGGCATTATATTTATAGAAACACACACACACGCATTATATTTATAGAAACACACACACGCATTATATTTATAGAAACACACACACACGCATTATATTTATAGAAACACACACATTATATTTATAGAAACACACACGCATTATATTTATAGAAACACACACACGCATTATATTTATAGAAACACACACACACGCATTATATTTATAGAAACACACACACACACACGCATTATATTTATAGAAACACACACACACGCATTATATTTATTGAAACACACACGCATTATATTTATAGAAACACACACGCATTATATTTATAGAAACACACACACGCATTATATTTATAGAAACACACACACGCATTATATTTATAAAAACACACACACATTATATTTATAGAAACACACACACGCATTATATTTATAGAAACACACACACATTATATTTATAGAAACACACACACACGCATTATATTTATAGAAACACACACACGCATTATATTTATAGAAACACACACACGCATTATATTTATAGAAACACACACACGCATTATATTTATAGAAACACACACACGCATTATATTTATAGAAACACACACACACGCATTATATTTATAGAAACACACACACATTATATTTATAGAAACACACACACACGCATTAAATTTATAGAAACACACACACATTATATTTATAGAAACACACACACGCATTATATTTATAGAAACACACACACACGCATTATATTTATAGAAACACTCACACACGCATTATATTTATAGAAACACACACACATTATATTTATAGAAACACACACACATTATATTTATATAAACACACACACGCATTATATTTATAGAAACACACACACGCATTATATTTATAGAAACACACACACATTATATTTATAGAAACACACACACACGCATTATATTTATAGAAACACACACACACGCATTATATTTATAGAAACACACACACGCATTATATTTATAGAAACACACACACGCATTATATTTATAGAAACACACACACGCATTATATTTATAGAAACACACACACGCATTATATTTATAGAAACACACACACACGCATTATATTTATAGAAACACACACACATTATATTTATAGAAACACACACACACGCATTATATTTATAGAAACACACACACGCATTATATTTATAGAAACACACACGCATTATATTTATAGAAACACACACACATTATATTTATAGAAACACACACACACGCATTATATTTATAGAAACACACACACACGCATTATATTTATAGAAACACACACACATTATATTTATAGAAACACACACACACACGCATTATATTTATAGAAACACTCACACACACACACGCATTATATTTATAGAAACACACACACATTATATTTATAGAAACACACACACGCATTATATTTATAGAAACACACACACATTATATTTATAGAAACACACACACACACACGCATTATATTTATAGAAACACACACACATTATATTTATAGAAACACACACACACGCATTATAGTTATAGAAACACACACACACGCATTATATTTATAGAAACACACACACGCATTATATTTATAAAAACACACACACACGCATTATATTTATAGAAACACACGCATTATATTTATAGAAAAACACACATTATAGTTATAGAAACACACACACGCATTATATTTATAGAAACACACACACACGCATTATATTTATAGAAACACACACACGCATTATATTTATAGAAACACTCACGCATTATATTTATAGAAACACTCACGCATTATATTTATAGAAACACACACACACGCATTATATTTATAGAAACACACACACGCATTATATTTATATAAACACTCACGCATTATATTTATAGAAACACACACACATTATATTTATAGAAACACACACATGCATTATATTTATAGAAACACACACACACATTATATTTATATAAACACTCACGCATTATATTTATAGAAACACACACACGCATTATATTTATAGAAACACACACACACATTATATTTATAGAAACACTCACACACACACATGCATTATATTTATAGAAACACACACACACGCATTATATTTATAGAAACACACACACACACATTATATTTATAGAAACACACACACACATGCATTATATTTATAGAAACACACACACACACGCATTATATTTATATAAACACACACACGCATTATATTTATAGAAACACACACACGCATTATATTTATAGAAACACACACACGCATTATATTTATATAAACACTCACGCATTATATTTATAGAAACACACACACGCATTATATTTATAGAAACACACACACACATTATATTTATAGAAACACACACAGGCATTATATTTATAGAAACACTCACACACGCATTATATTTATAGAAACACACACACGCATTATATTTATAGAAACACACACACGCATTATATTTATAGAAACACACACACGCATTATATTTATAGAAACACACACACACGCATTATATTTATAGAAACACACACACGCATTATATTTATAGAAACACACACACGCATTATATTTATGGAAACACTCACGCATTATATTTATAGAAACACACACACACACATTATATTTATAGAAACACACACACACATGCATTATATTTATAGAAACACACACACACGCATTATATTTATAGAAACACACACACGCATTATATTTATAGAAACACACACACGCATTATATTTATGGAAACACTCACGCATTATATTTATAGAAACACACACACACACATTATATTTATAGAAACACACACACACATGCATTATATTTATAGAAACACACACACACGCATTATATTTATAGAAACACACACACGCATTATATTTATAGAAACACACACACGCATTATATTTATAGAAACACACACACACGCATTATATTTATAGAAACACACACACGCATTATATTTATAGAAACACACACACGCATTATATTTATAGAAACACACACAGGCATTATTTATAGAAACACACACGCATTATATTTATAGAAACACACACAGGCATTATGTTTATAGAAACACACACACACGCATTATATTTATAGAAACACACACACGCATTATATTTATAGAAGCACACACACACGCATTATATTTATAGAAACACACATTATATTTATAGAAACACACACGCATTATATTTATAGAAACACACACACGCATTATATTTATAGAAACACACACACACGCATTATATTTATAGAAACACACACACACACGCATTATATTTATAGAAACACACACACACGCATTATATTTATAGAAACACACACACACACACGCATTATATTTATAGAAACACACACACACGCATTATATTTATTGAAACACACACGCATTATATTTATAGAAACACACACGCATTATATTTATAGAAACACACACACGCATTATATTTATAGAAACACACACACGCATTATATTTATAAAAACACACACACATTATATTTATAGAAACACACACACGCATTATATTTATAGAAACACACACACATTATATTTATAGAAACACACACACGCATTATATTTATAGAAACACTCACACACACACACACGCATTATATTTATAGAAACACACACACATTATATTTATAGAAACACACACACGCATTATATTTATAGAAACACACACACACGCATTATATTTATAGAAACACTCACACACGCATTATATTTATAGAAACACACACACATTATATTTATAGAAACACACACACATTATATTTATATAAACACACACACGCATTATATTTATAGAAACACACACACGCATTATATTTATAGAAACACACACACATTATATTTATAGAAACACACACACATTATATTTATAGAAACACACACACACGCATTATATTTATAGAAACACACACACACGCATTATATTTATAGAAACACACACACGCATTATATTTATAGAAACACACACACGCATTATATTTATAGAAACACACACACGCATTATATTTATAGAAACACACACACGCATTATATTTATAGAAACACACACACACGCATTATATTTATAGAAACACACACACATTATATTTATAGAAACACACACACACGCATTATATTTATAGAAACACACACACGCATTATATTTATAGAAACACACACGCATTATATTTATAGAAACACACACACATTATATTTATAGAAACACACACACACGCATTATATTTATAGAAACACACACACACGCATTATATTTATAGAAACACACACACATTATATTTATAGAAACACACACACGCATTATATTTATAGAAACACTCACACACACACACGCATTATATTTATAGAAACACACACACATTATATTTATAGAAACACACACACGCATTATATTTATAGAAACACACACACATTATATTTATAGAAACACACACACACACGCATTATATTTATAGAAACACACACACATTATATTTATAGAAACACACACACACGCATTATATTTATAGAAACACACATTATAGTTATAGAAACACACACACGCATTATATTTATAGAAACACACACACACACGCATTATATTTATAGAAACACTCACACACACACGCATTATATTTATAGAAACACACACACATTATATTTATAGAAACACACACACGCATTATATTTATAGAAACACACACACATTATATTTATAGAAACACACACACACACGCATTATATTTATAGAAACACACACACATTATATTTATAGAAACACACACACACGCATTATATTTATAGAAACACACATTATAGTTATAGAAACACACACACGCATTATATTTATAGAAACACACGCACATTATATTTATAGAAACACACACACACGCATTATATTTATAGAAACACACATTATATTTCTAGAAACACACACACATTATATTTATAGAAACACACACACACGCATTATATTTATAGAAACACGCATTATATTTATAGAAACACACATTATAGTTATAGAAACACACACACGCATTATATTTATAGAAACACACACACGCATTATATTTATAGAAACACACATTATATTTATAGAAACACACACACACGCATTATATTTATAGAAACACACACACATTATATTTATAGAAACACACACACACGCATTATATTTATAGAAACACACACACATTATATTTATAGAAACACACACACACGCATTATATTTATAGAAACACACACACACGCATTATATTTATAGAAACACACACACATTATATTTATAGAAACACACACACACGCATTATATTTATAGAAACACACACACGCATTATATTTATAGAAACACACACACGCATTATATTTATAGAAACACTCACACACGCATTATATTTATAGAAACACACACACATTATATTTATAGAAACACACACACGCATTATATTTATAGAAACACACACACATTATATTTATAGAAACACTCACACATTATATTTATAGAAACACACACACACGCATTATATTTATAGAAACACACATTATAGTTATAGAAACACACACACGCATTATATTTATAGAAACACACGCATTATATTTATAGAAACACACACACACGCATTATATTTATAGAAACACACACACATTATATTTATAGAAACACACACACACGCATTATATTTATAGAAACACACACGCATTATATTTATAGAAACACTCACACACACACTATATTTATAGAAACACACACACACACTATATTTATAGAAACACACACACACACACACTATTTATTGAAACACACACACATGTATACCTTTATTTATATAGTACCTACTTTGTCTATTTATGTAAGACTGAGCCACTGATTGCGCCTCCTGTGCTGAAGTAGGGATATCCCTAGTTCCTGATCTGTTGGTGGCCCTTGAGGACTGGAGTTGGCCGTCCTGCTGTACAGTAGCAGGGCTGTGTCCTAGATGTGTCCCTGTAACGTGGTCATTCCATTTCAGTTGGAGTTTGAGAGAAGGAAGCCGGACGGGACCACAACCCTCGGTCTTCTCAACCCCCCCACCGACGCGCATCCTGGGGGTATGTCGCAATCCAAGGCCCCCGTTGTGTGTTCTACACGTGCATGTGAACCCGTGCTTCATGTGATGCATGGAATGAGTATTGCGGCCCACGAACCACCGTAACACACACAGCCCTTGCATGAAAGGACCGGGCCTCGCTGGCTGTGTGTGTTACGGTGGTTCGTGGGCCTCGCGGCTATGCCTTCTAAAAAAGAAAAGCGATATATGTTTTCAGTAGGTTTGAAGCAGGGGTCTGCGGACCTGAACCGCGATGATTTCAGCTCCGGACACCCCCTGCTTCCCCGAGATAATTACCTCTGTGGATGGTGCCGACAGGAGCCCTGGTTGGGTTCATAATATGGCGGTTTAAAAGTTCAGCATCACGCTGGCCAATAGGAAGCCGTGATGTCATCCCTAAACTGAAGCGATACCGCCATCACCACCACGAAGGTAAGTATCTCAGGAAGCAGGGGGCCCCGGGGCTGAAATGAACGCGGTTTTGCTCCAGAAACCCCCTGCTCCAAAACTATTGCAAAGCATAGCCACGAGCGCTCTTTAATTGCCAGGTGTGTGTGTGTGTGTGTGCGCCAGGGCTTTCTGGCAGCCATGGGGTTAAAGCAAGGGGTCTCCACTCCTGTTGGGGGGGGGGGGGGGGGGTCTTGAGGACAAGTCAGGTTTTCAGGATATCTCTGCTGCAGCACAGGTGGCTTGATCAGTCCTGCTTCAGCACAGGTGGCTTCGACTAAGCAACCTGTGCTGAAGCAGAGATATCCTGAAAACCTGACCTATTGGGTGTTGGACTGGAGTTGCGGTCCCGTGGGGTAAGATAGGAGTTAATGTACATCACTCGCCGGTGACGCTGCTGGTTTTAGTGGCCGCGTGCGATTGTTGTCATGGACACCCCCGGTTGTGTAAGCGCGTCCCGTCTGTTTGAACGTCCCCATACTTTATCACGTACAGAGATGGGATACAGCCACACACACCTCGGGCTGGCGGCCAGCAGGCTGCAGGCGGGAGTCAATTCACTGCACGGATTCAAAGAAGACAAACGGAACAAGGTTACCCCAGGTGAGGATCGGCCGGACCGGAGCGGCTTGCCTAAGACTTGGTGATGTATCGACCGAAAGAGAGCGCGAATGGAAGGGGGTCTGTGACACGTTGCTCCATTTTCCGCTGCAAATTGTGAAGCCAACGCGGTTTCCGCCACTTCACACTTGGCGCAGAATTTGACGCATCTCATTTCTGTCTCCTCCTGCTGACGCGCCCTCAGTCTCAAATGGAGTAGGTGCAAAGACCTCGATACATTGATGCAGAGATGCAGGGACAATCCTGCTGCGTTTGCCTCGATATATCACCCTGGGGTCTTCAAACGCATTCGTTTTCCAGCACTAGATCTCAGCCTTGTAGTGTCTGCTAGCCACATACATCTCTCTGCTCGCTGTGTAAGGTTTGGATTGCTGTGGGGTAAAAGGCGGACAGGGCAGCAAGCACAATATTCCCAATAAAGGAATGAACAAAGGCAGGATGTAGCATACGAGTAAGAGGCGTTTACACGTGTTGGTAATGTATATAATATAGATGGGGCTATTTATTTGCCGCGGCTATGCAGCATAAAATAACAGCAACTGCTGAGTTTACTCCATAAAATGTGCAGCTGTTCCGTATAGTCGCAGAACGGCGTGCTTACACCTCGATCTCACGCTGTGATGAGCTGTATTACTAGATCGGGGTCACGGTGCCAGCACAGGCTGTTGTGCACGGACCCCAGTCCCGTCTGTAGCAGCGAGCTGACCTCAAATGTAATAGTTTGGAAATGCCCATAACCCTACCCCCTTGTGCTTTTATGCTAGAGGTAAAGGGGGTCTGGAATCCTCTGACGGGTATACGAAATTCTGACTGCTGAATGCATTGTGATTTAATGAGGGGGGCACAGTTAGGGGTCATTGACCCTTAAAACTGCATTTCCAAACCTGTATCATTCGGTGCGACCGGATTTCTTTGCAAATCTGACAATGGCAGTCGCGTAGAGAGCTGGATTTTCCAATTTGATTCCTCCTCAGTATTATACTTGAACTACGGGCCGTTCAGCTCCTACGCTCCCGCTTACGACTCGACGTTTGCAAACATAAGCAAGGACGACTCGGATTTAATCTACACGACCTACGGAGACGAGCCCAGTGCCCAGGGGGCATTCAGGTACTGTGATCCGGCACCGGCGAACTGTGGTTTTAAACTGAATATTGGAACCTGCACTGCAACTAAAGGTTCAATCGCACGTGGGAACTAACAGCAGTTACGGGGTTAATGCAGGGGTGGCCAACTCCAGTCCTCAAGGTCCACTAATAGGTCAGGTTTTCAGGATATCCCTGCTTCAGCACAGGTGGCTCAATCCCCACTGATTGAGCCACCTGTGCTGAAAATCTGTTCTGTTGGTGGCCCTTGTCTGGAGTTGGCCGCCCCTGGTATAAACAGATCCATGTAATGCCATTTCTCACAGGACATTTGTAGGTTGCATGCTTTCTGAAAGATTATAGGGCTCCTGTGTGTCGGATTATTCCTCTCCCACTGGGGCCCTGACCAGCACCGAGGTTTACTTGGGGTAACATCTTCCCTGCCAAAGTAAAAGGCTCGTTCCCAGCAGTAGAACGGCCAAACTGACCGGATGGGATGAGAGGACCAATCCTCTCAGTAAATCTTTTCTGCGCTGCAGACAACGCTTTCTGTTTGCCCACCTCTCACCCCCGGTGCTGCATTCACCTTCCCAGAGCGATCCCACCGCGGGGAACTCGTTCCACTGCCCTTATGCATTTTAATTATTGTCCTTTTGTTAAAGGGTCACTTTGCCCTTGAGGGGAAAAGCCGCCGGGCATTACCATGGGGAGTCATTGTGTAACGCATGGAGATGTGAACGCGTTTTATCCGGGGAGCAGAAATCCGGTCATTGCCCTGTCCTTCCCATTGTATATTATCATCCACATGAATTTGTATAGCAAAAAAACTCCCACGTTTGCAAAATACTTCAAAATACAAATCTTTTTATGATTTTTGTAAAAAAAAAAAAAAAAAAGGTGTCACGCCTACATTTAACTCCTTAATCATGTCACGGTCACCAGCTCATTTTGGTCCTAGGAGGGACTGCACCTTTAAGTAAACATGGTCAAATCTAGAGTCAAAAGTAGTTCCCTCTACCACCGTGAGATCTGTCCTGCTGCAGTCCTGTACCTCTCTGTATTTGTCCTCGTTACTCTCTCTCTTGTCTAACGACGATGCAGCTAATCTGCCATCCGGAAACCTCCCGCCTCCCCACCCCTGCCTCCCGTCCCCGTGGTTCTGCTGGGTCCCGATGTCAGCCACTGTCATACACACACAACCTTTCCATCAGTTTAGTGTGTCCATTGATGAGGGGAAATGTTTTGGCAGAGGGCTCACACCGTATGTGATAAAGAGTGGTCGGGACGCCAATATGTAGTGCCACTAATACACAGTGATTTCCGTGACTTAAACCTAGAAAATTAAGCAGTGGGGTGCATCAGTCTCAAACAATCAATCTTGCAGCCGGAGGGAAAAAAAAGAGGGTCTCAAAACCTCTTTATTTGCAATGGGAGAAAGAGAAGAAAACTGATGTTTGTGATCAATACATCAGAAATGTAATTGAGACCGTGGTCATTAAAGCGGAACAATTTATTAAAATAAACAATAAAATACACACAAGCACCAGAACTGTAGGGCAAATTTGAAACCATGTAGTGCTGGCCACACACGAGGGAAGGCCGCACATCGGTGCGGGCTGGATACTATCGTAATAGCTGTGCAAGTGGAGGAGACCCACGGCACCTGGTCTGAGCAGGCCACGGAGGTCAGCGGCAAACAGTGACTTTCCACTGGAGGGGACAGGTTGAACGGCACCCGGCTCCACGATCCGCAGCGTCCGCGTCTTTCACAACCGGATAGAAGGTGAAGTACCGAGCAGCATGTAACAAACCAGAAACGCCCACATTCACGCTCCACATTCACAATGAAGATGTTATCTGTGATACCTGTGTAACACACTGCAGGGTCATTACCCTTGAGAAACTCTAAACCTATACACCGTGTTGAAATAAACCCTACTTGATAGGGATATCTTTAACGATTACAATCACTCACAAGAGGTTAACCTTATTGATGCAACATCTAAAGGACATTGTATCTTCTAAAACAACAATATATCATTCTCACAGGATATTTGGAATAAAAGATATTTAATATGGAACTAATCAGGGGATTACAAGATCTCATATTCAGGATTAGGACTGTAACTGAATATCCGACAGGCAACATAAAGACAAATACAGGCATACCCCACTTTAAGGACACTCACTTTAAGTACACTCGCGAGTAAGGACATATCACCCAATACGCAAACGGCAGCTCACGCATGCGCCTGTCAGCACGTCCTGAACAGCAATACCGCTCCCTACCTGTACGAAGCTGTGCGCAAGCGGGGAGACTATAGAGCCTGTTACACATGCGTTATTTACATCAGTTAGGCACGTATATGACGATTGCAGTACAGTACCTGCATCGATAAGTGGGGGAAAAAGGTAGTGCTTCACTTTAAGTACATTTTCGCTTTACATACATGCTCCGGTCCCATTGCGTACGTTAATGTGGGGTATGCCTGTACTCTGTGGTTCATCAACCTGTGTTTTCAAAACCTTTTTTCTCCTGTTTGGAATAATCTGCATTTACAAGTTACGGTTTGGAAGGCGTGTGACCCGCACTAACTACATGGTTTAAAATTTGCTCCAAGTTTCAGTTGCTTATATGTGTATTTTATTAGTTATTTGAATAAATTGTTCTTTTTTAAAGGTCCTGCTTTTGATGACCATGGTCTCGGATTATATTTCTGATTTATTGATCACAAACATCAATCAAAGTGCCAGAGATGTTCTTCTTTCTCACGCCGTGTGTACATCACACCTGGAATTACACATGGCCCCATGATTACAAATGATGCCGCTCGTGTTCACAGCCCAAGCCTGGATTATGGTGACAATGTTTCCATTTGTGTCTCTTCAGCATCCAGGAGTTCTTGGAGAGCACACAGGATCCGCCGTATGGGATGGCAGACTGTATACTCGATGCTGTAACCAACGGGGAGTACTCGAGGTCCCAGCGGGTACTGGACATGGTAACCAACCGAACAAACACAGCTGCAGTTAAACATATATTCCAGAAACCATTCTCCTTACTGCCCCCAAGCGAGAGCCATTTCCCAGATTACTTATAAAACATTTTGTTTGCTAAATATGATGCCGTTTGTAACTGGTTTGCTTAATTTGGGGCGTTAGGGCTGCTTCTCATAGCAACGTGTTTGTTTTGTTTGAAGGCCGCAGAATCGGGATGTACATCAAAGCTGGATTATAACAGCACCGCCGACCAGTTAGCATGTCTGAAGTCCGTGTTTGGTTTGGGAATATTTGAAGAGACTTTTGACTCGGCAGGTAAGGAAACCTGCTTCTGTCACTGCTTCTGTCTGCTGGTTACGTCCCATCCACCGGCGGCAAAATCTGCACTACCCACCATAACCCATTCGGGCCCAACCGCCAGCGTAATCCCCACTGCCCGCCATGAACATTATGTCCCATCCACCAGCGCAATCCTCACTGCCCGCCATGAACATTATGTCCCATCCACCAGCGTAATCCTCACTGCCCGCCATGAGCATTATGTCCCATCCACCAGCGTAATCCTCAATGCCCACCATGAGCATTATGTCCCATCCACCAGCGTAATCCTCACTGCCCGCCATGAGCATTATGTCCCATCCACCAGCGTAATCCTCACTGCCCGCCATGAGCATTATGTCCCATCCACCAGCGTAATCCTCACTGCCCGCCATGAACATTATGTCCCATCCACCAGCGTAATCCTCACTGCCCGCCATGAGCATTGTGTCCCATCCACCAGCGTAATCCTCACTGCCCGCCATGAACATTATGTCCCATCCACCAGCGTAATCCTCACTGCCCGCCATGAACATTGTGTCCCATCCACCAGCGTAATCCTCACTGCCCGCCATGAACATTATGTCCCATCCACCAGCGCAATCCTCACTGCCCGCCATGAACATTGTGTCCCATCCACCAGCGTAATCCTCACTGCCCGCCATGAACATTATGTCCCATCCACCAGCGCAATCCTCACTGCCCGCCATGAACATTATGTCCCATCCACCAGCGTAATCCTCACTGCCCGCCATGAACATTGTGTCCCATCCACCAGCGTAATCCTCACTGCCCGCCATGAGCATTATGTCCCAACCGCCAGCGTAATCCTCACTGCCCGCCATGAGCATTATGTCCCAACCGCCAGCGTAATCCCCACTGCCCGCCATGAGCATTGTGTCCCATCCACCAGCGTAATCCCCACTGCCCGCCATGAGCATTATGTCCCATCCACCAGCGTAATCCTCACTGCCCGCCATGAACATTATGTCCCATCCACCAGCGTAATCCTCACTGCCCGCCATGAGCATTATGTCCCATCTACCAGCGTAATCCTCACTGCCCGCCATGAGCATTATGTCCCATCCACCAGCGTAATCCTCACTGCCCGCCATGAACATTGTGTCCCATCCACCAGCGTAATCCTCACTGCCCGCCATGAACATTATGTCCCATCTACCAGCGTAATCCTCACTGCCCGCCATGAACATTGTGTCCCATCCACCAGCGTAATCCTCACTGCCCGCCATGAGCATTATGTCCCATCTACCAGCGTAATCCTCACTGCCCGCCATGAGCATTATGTCCCATCTACCAGCGTAATCCTCACTGCCCGCCATGAACATTGTGTCCCATCTACCAGCGTAATCCTCACTGCCCGCCATGAACATTATGTCCCATCCACCAGCGTAATCCTCACTGCCCGCCATGAGCATTATGTCCCATCCACCAGCGTAATCCTCACTGCCCACCATGAACATTGTGTCCCATCCACCAGCGTAATCCTCACTGCCCACCATGAACATTGTGTCCCATCCACCAGCGTAATCCCCACTGCCCACCATGAACATTAAGGCCCATCCACCAGCGTAATCCCCACTGCCCACCATGAACATTATGTCCCATCCACCAGCGTAATCCTCACTGCCCGCCATGAACATTATGTCCCATCCACCAGCGCAATCCTCACTGCCCGCCATGACCATTATGTCCCATCCACCAGCGTAATCCTCACTGCCCACCATGAACATTGTGTCCCATCCACCAGCGTAATCCTCACTGCCCACCATGAACATTGTGTCCCATCCACCAGCGTAATCCTCACTGCCCACCATGAACATTGTGTCCCATCCACCAGCGTAATCCCCACTGCCCACCATGAACATTAAGGCCCATCCACCAGCGTAATCCTCACTGCCCGCCATGAACATTGTGTCCCATCCACCAGCGTAATCCTCACTGCCCGCCATGAGCATTATGTCCCATCCACCAGCGTAATCCTCACTGCCCGCCATGAACATTGTGTCCCATCCACCAGCGTAATCCTCACTGCCCGCCATGAACATTGTGTCCCATCTACCAGCGTAATCCTCACTGCCCGCCATGAACATTAAGGCCCATCCACCAGCGTAATCCTCACTGCCCGCCATGAACATTGTGTCCCATCCACCAGCGTAATCCTCACTGCCCGCCATGAACATTGTGTCCCATCTACCAGCGTAATCCTCACTGCCCGCCATGAACATTAAGGCCCATCCACCAGCGTAATCCTCACTGCCCGCCATGAGCATTATGTCCCATCCACCAGCGTAATCCTCACTGCCCGCCATGAGCATTATGTCCCATCCACCAGCGTAATCCTCACTGCCCGCCATGAAAAGCATTTGCTTATAAGCCGTCGCTGGAAGATCCTTACAGCCCATTTACTTGAATGGTGTCTCCAGCGCTGGAAGGTACTGTATGGCAGAATAATGCTTAGTAGATATGGGCCTTTTTTCTTGCCATCGCAGTGTCCTTTTGCTGCCATTTTCACCAATCCGACCCTTTTTTAAACACTAGTTGAATTCAGTTGCTGCAAATTTGCCCACCTGGGAATTTAAAATGGCTGCTGCCTTTCACACTCTTTAAGACAGGGGGGGTCCCAGAGAAATAATAAATGGGTAAAACCTTGGGGGGAGGGGAAATATGAGCAAAATAACAAGGAACAATCTGGGGGGGAGGGCGCGTGTCTATAACCATATCACTGTCAGCGGCCCTTATTCAGCACGCTGTGACGTCCTCTTCTTACACAGGCACAACCCTATTAGAATAACTGGAGCTTGAATGTTGCAGCGCAGGGAGAAGATGGCACCGTAGCGTCGGCCTGTAACCCTTCCCCTCCCATACCTTGCAGAAGCCGGGGCGTTCCAGAGAAAACTCGATGAGACCACCAGCTTACTACGAGAGCTGCAAGACGTCCAGAGCAAGCGGCTGAGCACCAAGCCCCCGCCCAACGCGGTCTGCCTGCTCGCCCCATCCGCACAGGAACTCCAGCTATGTACGTCCCGCCGCCTGACATCCCCCCCCCCCACCTGTCTGTGTCCACCCCCCACCTGTCTCCCCCCCCCCACCGACTGTCCTCTCCCCCCCACCGACTGTCCTCTCCCCCCCACCGACTGTCCTCTCCCCCCCCACCGCCTGTCCTCTCCCCCCCCACCGCCTGTCCTCTCCCCCCCCACCGCCTGTCCTCTCCCCCCCCACCGCCTGTCCTCTCCCCCCCCACCGCCTGTCCTCCTCTCCCCCCCCCACCGCCTGTCCTCCTCTCCCCCCCCCCACCGCCTGTCCTCCTCTCCCCCCCACCGCCTGTCCTCCTCTCCCCCCCCCACCGCCTGTCCTCCTCTCCCCCCCCACCGCCTGTCCTCCTCTCCCCCCCCACCGCCTGTCCTCCTCTCCCCCCCCACCGCCTGTCCTCCTCTCCCCCCCCACCGCCTGTCCTCCTCTCCCCCCCCACCGCCTGTCCTCCTCTCCCCCCCCACCGCCTGTCCTCCTCTCCCCCCCACCGCCTGTCCTCCTCTCCCCCCCACCGCCTGTCCTCCTCTCCCCCCCCACCGCCTGTCCTCCTCTCCCCCCCACCGCCTGTCCTCCTCTCCCCCCCACCGCCTGTCCTCCTCTCCCCCCCCACCGCCTGTCCTCCTCTCCCCCCCCACCGCCTGTCCTCCTCTCCCCCCCCACCGCCTGTCCTCCTCTCCCCCCCCACCGCCTGTCCTCCTCTCCCCCCCCACCGCCTGTCCTCCTCTCCCCCCCCACCGCCTGTCCTCCTCTCCCCCCCCCACCGCCTGTCCTCCTCTCCCCCCCCACCGCCTGTCCTCCTCTCCCCCCCCCCCCACCGCCTGTCCTCCTCTCCCCCCCCCCCCACCGCCTGTCCTCCTCTCCCCCCCCCCCCCCCCACCGCCTGTCCTCCTCTCCCCCCCCCCCACGCCTGTTCTCCTCTCCCCCCCCCCCCACCGCCTGGCCTGTCCTCTCCCCCCCCACCGCCTGTCCTCCTCTCCCCCCCACTGCCTGTCCTCCTCTCCCCCCCATCGCCTGTCCTCCTCTCCCCCCCACCGCCTGTCCTTCCCCCCCCCCACCGCCTGTCCTCCCCCCCCCCCACCGCCTGTCCTCCTCTCCCCCCCACCGCCTGTCCTCTCCCCCCACCGCCTGTCCTCCTCTCCCCCCCCACCGCCTGTACTCCTCTCCCCCCCACCGCCTGTCCTCTCCCCCACCCCCGCCTGTCTCCCCCCCCTCCCCACCGCCGCCTGTCTCCCCCTGTCTCCCCCCCTCTCCCCACCGCCGCCTGTCTCCCCCCCTCTCCCCCCCACCGCCTGTCTCCCCCCCTCTCCCCCCCACCGCCTGTCCTCCTCTCCCCCCCACCGCCTGTCCTTCCCCCCCCCCACCGCCTGTCCTCCTCTCCCCCCCACCGCCTGTCCTCTCCCCCCACCGCCTGTCCTCCTCTCCCCCCCCACCGCCTGTCCTCCTCTCCCCCCCCACCGCCTGTCCTCCTCTCCCCCACCCCCGCCTGTCTCCCCCCCCTCCCCACCGCCGCCTGTCTCCCCCTGTCTCCCCCCCTCTCCCCACCGCCGCCTGTCTCCCCCCCTCTCCCCACCGCCGCCTGTCTCCCCCCCTCTCCCCACCGCCGCCTGTCCCCCATTTCTTTTCAGATGGGTTCCCTTTCACGCGGAATGAAGCCCACGCTTGTGTTGCGCTGCAGGACTTGCGTCTACACCAGCAGCACTTTATAGACCTAGCCCATCGCAGGGAAGTTATTGAACGCTGCCAGTGGCAGTGAAATAGTTAACGGCACTGCGGTGGGTGACGGTGCTGGCTGAGGTTGTCACCGCGCACGCTCAGACCGCTTCCTTTCCCTGCAGCTGAGAAAGTGAACGGGAATCTGAAGGAATTGGCCCAGCAGGTGAATCCCGGAGACATCGTCAGTGTCCAGGGCGTCCGGAAAGCCATGGGGATCTCCGCCCCGCCCCCGGGCAGCGGCCAGGCCCTGGTGGACTTAACGGCAGGTACGTTCTGAGTAACACGGACTGAAGCAGGAGATACGTGTTCAAATCCCGGGGTCGGCTCTTTGTCTCCAGAATTAGATTGTAAGCTCTATGGAGCAGGGATGCAAACATTCTGTGGCAGCAATATACAAGATAAGAGTAAACCAAGACGTCCCCTGCAACTGCAAGACCTGCTCTGCGGAGAGGCGAGGGTTAACCCCGATTCTGCTGCCAGAGGGAGGAATTACACACTCACACACACACTCTCACACACACACACACACACACACACACTCACACACACACACACTCACACACACACACACTCTCACACACACTCACACACTCACACTCTCACACACACACACTCTCACACACACACTCTCACTCTCACACACTCTCTCTCTCACACACTCTCTCTCTCACACACACTCTCTCACACTCACTCTCTCACACTCACTCTCACACACTCACTCTCACACACTCACTCTCACACACTCACTCTCACACACTCACTCTCACACACTCACTCTCACACACTCTCTCTCTCACACACACTCTCTCACACTCTTTTATATAATGATTGTTTCCTCCGCAAGAGTTACATTTGCAATCCCAGACCGGCGGCTACATTAATTTCTTAGTGGGCCTCTGAGTGTTTGTCAACCAAGTGTTTTCTTTCCCCTTATCCCCCCCCCCCCCCACCCCCATCAGATACCCAATAAAGGTAAGTGGGGCAACTGGCTGTACAAGCGCTTGCTCATCACACAGTGACGACATCACACAGAAGGGAGCAGCCAGAGGTGATCACACCCCTCCCGAGTCTCGCTTTAATAAGTACATTAAATATGCTTACAGGTGCCAGATTTGGGTAAACAAAATAATTATCAATTACCCAGAAGACACCATAACCAATTACTGGAATTAGTTCGCTCTGGACCTAGGAAGGATTGGCCCCTTTAAGTAAAACCATTTTATACTCGCGCTGGCCCCTGGGCGTGCAGAGGTTAACATGTCCTGTTGATGGTTTGTTATCCCCACTGTACAAATGAGCACACAGAGTGTAAGCTCCTTGGGGCAGGATCCTCCTACCACCTGTGTCATACAATGTGATTGTCGCTCCCTCCCACACGGTGTTATCATACAGATAATAACACACATCAATACACCCTGACGCACTGATATTTAGATATACGCACACAGGCGCACACACTTGTATACTGACCGCGTAAGCCTGTGCGTTTGATAAATATGTCCTTTTTCAGCGTGGGACTGGCCACGAGCCCAGATACCCGCAGTATTAATCGTGGCAGCAGGGGGTCCCATCGTTCTCTCTTCCGCAGACACACAAGAAAAAGGAGCGATTCCTGGAAGCGGAGAGTGCGTCGTGGTGGGGACGTAGGGATCGCGACCCGGAGAGCCGGACTTGTATATTACAGCAGACCTGAGAGCCGGACTTGTATATTACACCACAAAACCTTTTCAGTTTCAATACATTGTCATTGTGTTTTTCATTAAACCCGGGCTCAGCATCGCTTTATTTTGTAGTATAAGACAAATACGAGATGTAGTGGCTTAAATACCAAGGCCACGGCTTATAGGCAAAGAAACCTTCTTTTGTTGAAGGAAGTGATGCCTTTTTACCAGCCCAGGAGTGGCCAACTCTAGTCCTCAAGAACCACCAACGGGTCAGGTTTTAAGTATATCCCTGAGCCACTGATTGAGCTACCTGTGCTGAAGCAGGGATATCCTTAAAATGTGGTCTCTTAGTGGTCCTTGAAGACTGGAGTAGGCCACTCCTGGGTTACACTAGTTTATTTTCAGGTGACAGTTTCTTCCTTTTCAAATAAATTGAAATGAGCCATCTTCTCCCCCCCCCCTCTACATCTCCCCCCCTCTCTGTCTCCTCCCCCCCTCTACATCTCCTCTCCCCCCCTCTCTGTCTCCTCCTCCCCCCCCCCTCTACATCTTCTCCCCCCCCTCTACATCTTCTCCCCCCCCTCTACATCTTCTCCCCCCCCTCTACATCTCCTCCCCCCTCTCTGTCTCCTCCTCTCCCCCCCCCTCTACATCTTCTCCCCCCCCCTCTACATCTTCTCCCCCCCTCTACATCTCCTCCCCCCCCCTCTGTCTCCTCCACCCCCGCTATACATCTCCCCCCCCCCCCCCCTCTACGTCTCCTCCTCCCCCCTGCGCGGTGTGTGCGCCCCCCGCTCTGCACAGTCCCCCTTTTGGTTTAAATGGGCAGGGAGTCCCCGGAGATACACCAAATAATTTTCAGCTCCGGCCCGGGTACCACCAGGAAAGGGGACGCCAGTACTTCCTGGTTATTTATAATGGACCAATAGGAAGACGTAGCAACTTCCTGTTGTCCATTTTGTTTCCCCTGGATAGGTGACTGGTGCTACCTTCAGTGGCAAGTATCTCAAACTAAGGGGCCCCGGGAGCTGAAAGTTAGTGCTATAGGGACCCCCTGTGTCCCACCCTGGTAAAAAGTAGTAGGATCGATCTCCCCCCCTCCCCCTTTTAGAACTTTTCACCTAAATCACATTTTCAAACTTACAACTCGCTGCGCTGCAGCAGCACCGCGCGAGCATTTCCCATTAACCTTGATTTGAGAGGAAGGGAAAAAACACAACAGTCTTTTTTTTTTTTCTTTCTTTTTTTACTTGGAAATACTTCAGAAATAAATGTCCGACTAACACACGCATTTCGTAAGTTTGACGGCCATTAAAAAACGTTACGTGCACTCTGAGATCACGTTTATAGCCTACAAGAATACCCTTGTGAAGGCGAAGTGCGTTGGGTACGTGGGTTTACACCCATCAAAGCAACACACTCCATTTAAGTTATTCGAGCTGCTGGCTTCCTGGCTGAGTTTTAAAAGCAGTATTGTAGGATTTACCATACCATATAAACCCCATTATATCTTAGCATACAGTCCTACTGCAGCCAAGGATTCTGGGTAATGACATGCAAATGAGCACTGTGTGTCACTCTTTGCTTCTTGTACAGTGTAACACTGATCCCTACAAGTTTCTGCCTGCTGAAAGCAAACCCCAAATTTGCAGTATTTTTTGTAATTCCAGTTAAACCAAACACTTATTGTTATACATTTACGGTTGGAAAGCAGATTACAGATTAACGCAGAACATGCAGACATGTGCCCGTGAACACGTCCAATCCCGCGGGCATGTACATTCTATAAAACACAGGCCGTGAAGACTCCTAAAACTTAATAATTTAACATTTAGAAAACCTACTTTTCCTATACAACTCATACAGTTCTGCTACAGTGGTTACAATTTGGAATATACAATACAAATACATAGTCACATTAAATCGATAACCTATTTGAAGCAGTTATGTACAGTAAACACAATGTATTTTTATGCTGACGCGTCCGTTCAAAATATACATATTCAAGGTCATTCACCCACTGTGACAAAATACGTTTGACCTACGGCAGCACTGGGTGCTGGCAATATTAAAACATTTGGCAATCCTGTAGCCGGACGTGCACTCGAGGCGATGAAAACAAAGGCACTTAAACTCGGACAGCAATTACACGGTAATTAGAGGAAACGCATCGTTGCAAACGAGGCCCATTAGGGATCAGCCGGGAAAACATAATTCCTCTTTGAATAAAACTTCACGAGTAGAAATATGGGAGAAGCAAAGAGGAGGAGAAACGGGTGGTGAGACTTTCGGGTCGCCGAAGCCTCGGTTTGAAAAAGGCCGGAGAGGGTGTCTGCCGCGGTCATGATGCACGTGGGGGCCTTATGCTACCGGATTGGACCCAACACGGCGTTAATACTCTGTGGTTACGTTACTGCAGTGACTCAAAGAGTAATGTTATTTTTTAAAGTATTTGTCACCATACACCGTAATTCTACAGCTGAGTCACCGCTCGAGTTTTCCCCGGATCGCTGTTTTTTTAAACGTGATCGTTTATTCCAAAAAATGTACATTCAAAGCCTAAATAAATACAGTGGCTAAGCCCCTTTCACTTGGCGGCATCCATAAAACTACAAAGAACCTTATCTGAGAAGATGGGAATACGACAACTTTACTGATCAATCTCTTTGCAGTCTGCACGGAAAACATCCCTGTGCTTCCTGAGGCCAGACACAGAGGTCCATTAATTCCGGGCTTGGTATCTCAATCGGTAACAGATGTTATTTTCCTTCAGGTTAACACATCCACCAAGTGTATGCAAAACCCACAGCCGTTGCATATTATTGGCATAGATGTAACATCATGTCAAGTTAACATGACATATCTGCCACTAGCATTGTCATACCTAGAGGTGGCAGCGTTACTCCCATTCAGACCGTGGAAGATGGGGTGTGCTGGAGACTGAATCCCTGCGTTAAGCGTAAGGCCGCACGTATGGTGCCCGCGACGGGACGGGTGACATCACCCGTTGCCGCTAGCAAAAGTTATATTTCGCTTTGCGGCGGCGCGGGTTTTCTGGCATTTGATTGGTTCAGGGCCTGTCACACGAGGCGACAGCCCTTGAAAAATCAAATATTGCCAGCTTCCAAATTTGGCGACGCGACGTCACATTGTTGCGCTTACTATAAGCGCACACGGCGGCGGCAATGTGTCGCGGGCACTATACGCACGGCTTAAGGCTTGTTTTTATAGTTGGCTCGTGCACGTAAAGAGCGCTTTTTGTGTATAGACTTCGGCGCTCTGAGCAACAGATGGGCGTGGCTATGATGCGCACGGCAGGCGTGGCCATCCGTGGATATACTATTTGGGGGGGGGGGCGCCTCTTTTGCAGATAATCATCACCCACGGCTGTTATAGTTGACGCAATGCGGTTTCTATCAGGGGCTTGCGGATAGGCGTTGAGTACCCCTGGTTTAACCCACGGGTAGTAAAGAGATTTCGGACACTGTTCCTTTATGCACATTACTCGCAAACGATAAAATGATTATATCTTCTGGAGGCCAAGACGTTGACTATTTCGCAGTGTGGTTTTGTTCGACCCCGCATGTACTGAAAGGGTTAATGGAGCCAGCCAGGGATTAAAAACCACAAGCCGCAAAAGCCGAAAATAATATACCATGTGAAACATTACTACAGATCCTTCTCACGGGCTCTGTGTCCTTGTTTACTTGTAAATGCGCATCTCAGCCTCGCAGCTTTACATTGTAATGCTACAGTACAAACTCCAACCTGGACTGGAATTCACACGGCTCACACAGCCAAACTCAGCGATCCCCAAAAGGGGGTGAGGTGTCTCCCAGGGGGTCCGCCCAAAGAAATCTGTAATGGCGGCTCCCCGGTGGTATAGCAGGGTCCTGAGCCTGTGTGGGGACTGCGCACTTAGTAAGTATCCAAAGTCGCTCCCCACAATGCTTTGTACCCACAGCAAGGCATTGTGGGGCGTGATTTTGGAAGCTCCCGCAGTGAGTGACAGCTCCACCCCCCATGCTGCCTGCACACACTGAGGGGCAGTTTGGGGGATTATTAAGCGTGTGTTCCCCCCACGAGCTCAGGACACTATACTGCCTGGGATCGGTCACACAGTGTTAGCGACAGTCTGAGGGGTCGCAATAAGGTTTATTCACTAGGGCAGTGTTTCCCAACTCCTGCCTCAGCAGGTCAGGCCTTCGGATATCCCTGCTCCAGCACGGGGCTCAGTCAAAATGACTGAGCTGCTGATTGAGCCACCTGTGCTGGAGCAGGGATATCCTTAAGACCTGACCTGGTGGGGTTCCCGGAGGACTGGAGGTGGGAAACACCGCTGTAGAGAACCGAGGTCTAAAATACATGAATAAGGCACCAACATCTGTCCTTATTCCCTTCTAAACTTCTATAAAAACACCCACAGCAATGTCTACTCCAGCAAGATGCCCCTCTGGGGTATAACTGTGGGTTAAAGGTCCCCATTCTTTCAGGCATGTCCAGCAGGGAGGCTGGAAGTCTTCAGAGATACTCAGCATCATTGCACAATAAGCAGTGTTCACTTTCACGGGCAGATGGTAAAGAAACGAGCTCCCACCCCTAAATCCTGCTTCAAAGAGACACATCTCGGAGTCTCCACTCGCTAGGAAAAGATTTACCCGCGATGAATTCCCTGATCTCCGCGGCAAAAGGCACAATTCTGGTAATGCCGGCGTCTCGTGTAACTCGTGAGCCACTTACACACATTAAAGCCCTTAGCAGTGCAGGGTAATGTCCGCAGAAGGGTTAAAGAAAAATCCCTGTGATCCTGCCCCAGCGAGGAATCAGATGGGTCTGGGGGGGAGAGGGTGCCAAACACTCCTCACTTTAGGATCAGACAGTTTCAGGGGGATATTTGGTTACCCGAGCAAACGGTGTCAGGAGATGGCAGAGGGCGGCAGGAGATGGCAGAGGGCGGCAGGAGATGGCAGAGGGCGGCAGAAAGCCGCAGGAGATGAGAGGGTGGCAGAAAGCAGCAGGAGATGAGAGGGTGGCAGAAAGCAGCAGCAGATGACAGAGGGTGGCAGGAGATCTCAGAGGGTGGCAGGAGATCTGAGGGTGGCAGGAGATCTCAGAGGGTGGCAGGAGATCTCAGAGGGTGGCAGGAGATCTGAGGGTGGCAGGAGATCTCAGAGGGTGGCAGGAGATGGCAGAGGGTGGCAGGAGATGGCAGAGGGTGGCAGGAGATGGCAGGAGATTAGAGGGTGGCAGGAGATCTCAGAGGGTGGCAGGAGATCTCAGAGGGTGGCAGGAGATCTCAGAGCGTGGCAGGAGATGGCAGAAAGCAGCAGGAGATGAGAGGGTGGCAGGAGATGGCAGAGGGCAGTTGATGGTTTTAAAGCAAACATGTGATTTTCTTTTCATGATGGCAACATCTGTCACTCAAATATTTACTCCGCCTCTAGCACCCCTGCGTGCAAACTCAGTCCTCAAGGGCCACCAACAGGCCAGGTTTTCAGGATATCCCTGCTTCAGCACAGCTGGGTCAATCAGTGGCTCAGTGATATCCTGGAAACCTGACCTGTTAGTGGCCCTTGAGGATTGGGGTTGACACCCCCTGTGCTAGAGGGTCAATAAAGATAAGGAGGGAGGAAAAAAGGAGGTGGGTTTTGCCTGCGCAAACTCCTACATGGCACAGAGTGATATCCCGCCGAGTAAATCACACCCCCCCACGTCGCATCCCGCCACGTTTACAAAACAAATGTATTATTTAAAAATATTTGTATAAACAAATGGCCACGATTTAACCCCTTAATCACGGTGTCTGATTCAGTTTGGTCTTACAAGGAAACCCACCTTTAAAGCAGCAGTTACATGGGTTTTTTAATCTCCCCAAACCATGGGGGTGTCCCCCAAAACTGATCTAGGGTCCCACGGTCTGAAATACTTGAGCTGTGTGTGTTACATAGAAAAAAAACACAAATATAGCCACAGGGTGACCAATAGAAAGTCAGAGCGTCACCTCCCGATGATATCGCAGCTTTCTATTGGCTGCCAGAGCGAGCCTGACCGACGGCCATTTTGTAGCAGTATTCTTTCCCATTGGACAAACACAATTATATATCTCGGGACTCCGCGCTGAGGGTGGGGAAGAGCTGGGACTAGTGTCCCACGCTCCGTGGCTCTGGAAGGCCTGACTGGCTTATCCAAGAAGTTGGGCCCAAGCGGAAGTCGGGCCTAACTTCTGCAAACGTCCGGCGCCAGCCAGCTCTGGGCCCTTCTGCAGCCACTATCGTGTCCCACTGGAGTTCTAGGTAATAAGGGCCACATTCGGAACCCTCTACCCTAGAGCACCGGGCAAGGGTCAGCGTCCCGGCCACTTGGCCGTCCAACCTTCATTACGTCGAGGTTTTAATACTCTCTGGCATTAAACAAAGGTCACTTGAGGTCAACCCCAAGCAGTTCGATATTGCACTTCCTTTTGAAAAGCCGGGGCGGGTTTTGGCGGTTCAGATAAGGCGATCCTCTTTGCCGTCGGAAATACTATTAAAAGTGGCGTTTTTCCCACGCCGATTGGCTTCTTTGTGGAAAATTAGGCAGCGTATAAAAGCAAGAGCGCACGAAAAAACCGCGGCCGCCCCCCCGGGTCAGTTCATGCCAACGCTCTGAGATTTGGCCATGTCCGTGCACACAAAGTACGTCCTCAGTTCCCCTTTCCCCTTCACGTTGATCAATCCGCGACACTCGCAGGAATACCCCAAACCTTCCAGGATCCGGGTGGTCTCTTCTGAAACCTGCCGGAGAAATGAAGACGCAGCAATGAAATTCTGTGTGGGGGGGTCCAAGGGAAAAGTGCGCTACTAAAATCTATTATACAATATTAACCCATTTGGGAATACCAAGTGAAGGTGCAAAAAGATATAACTATATATAGGTATATATAGGATTTACGTGATCCTGTACAGTCAGACAAAGGGGGAACTATAGCAAAATAAAACACAAAAAACGAGCGCACAACACTCATAGTGCATCAAAAATATAATCAAATAACACAATGGTTAAGTAAGTATTCTGCGTACATCAAGATGAGATAAAAACAGCATTTATGGGACATATGTTTCCCAAACGCCAACCACCAGCAGCGGGATCAGAGGGTTCAGCAGGGCACCGTCAGTCTAGCAGGGGAACACCAGCTGTTTTTTGTGTTTTATGTTCAAATACTGAGCCACAGGTTGAGCCCTATCCCCCCACCCTCCCCTGTGCTGAAGCAGGGATATCCTGAAAACCTGACCTGCTGGTGGCCATTGGGTTAAATGGAGCTCTCCCCAGAGCCCGGTGCAGTGTAAAAGGTTCTAAATGGGATATGCTCGGGGGGTCGGATACCGACATTACAAGGTGTGAAACTCTTATAGACAGTGTTCGACAAACCTATACATTTACATGCCCGGGGCGAGTGAATTTAACCCCCGGGCGAGTAAATATTGGCCCAAGCAGCACACGTTTGGTACTAGGTGGCGAGTAGATTTTTTTGTGTGGCGAGTAGATTTTTTGGTGATTTGTCAACCACTGCTTATAGGATTGTGAGGGTTTGGGGGGGGGGGCATTACCTGGATTTTCCCGAGCTCCCCCGTCGTCTCCATCCGGCTCGCCACATTCACCGTGTTTCCCCAAATGTCGTACTGAGGTTTCCGAGCGCCGATCACTCCGGCGATGACCGGTCCGTGGTTAATCCCTTTATTGGGTCAGCAAAAAGGTGCACAGAGTACGGGGTCATTCATAGGGTCAGTGCCTAACGCAGTGTCCCTAATTATTATCCCGTGGGGAGCGGACGCACACAGGCACCCGAGAAAGTGACTTTACAATGAAGTCCTCGTGTATGAAAATCTGTGTTAATTATAAACTTCCCGACGTTCAGTACGAGCTGAATTTGTTTCACATTTAAAGGCGATAACGTCACCGTTATTCACACCTCTTAATGTAGCGCGTCGGGCGCAGTTTGACCTCGGTATGTGGTGAACCGCAGGCTAAAAATAATAATATTATTTGTTACCTCCTTGTTCATGTCTGACTTTTGGGGGCATTTAAACCGTTTAACTTCTTTACCAATGCTGTTGGTGTGCGCGTGCAGAGATGAGTCTGTGTGTAGGTGTGTCTGTGTGTAGGTGTGTCTGTGTGTAGGTGTGTAGGTGTGTCTGTGTGTAGGTGTGTCTGTGTGTAGGTGTGTAGGTGTGTCTGTGTGTAGGTGTGTAGGTGTGTCTGTGTGTAGGTGTGTCTGTGTGTAGGGGTAGGTGTGTAGGGGTAGGTGTGTAGGTAGGTGTGTCTGTGTGTAGGTGTAGGTGTGTCTGTGTGTAGGTGTGTCTGTGTGTAGGTACACGTGTGTCTGTGTGTAGGTACACGTGTGTCTGTGTGTAGGTACACGTGTGTCTGTGTGTAGGTACACGTGTGTCTGTGTGTAGGTACACGTGTGTCTGTGTGTAGGTACACGTGTGTCTGTGTGTAGGTACACGTGTGTCTGTGTGTAGGTACACGTGTGTCTGTGTGTAGGTACACGTGTGTCTGTGTGTAGGTACACGTGTGTCTGTGTGTAGGTACACGTGTGTCTGTGTGTAGGTACGTGTGTCTGTGTGTAGGTACGTGTGTCTGTGTGTAGGTACGTGTGTCTGTGTGTAGGTACGTGTGTCTGTGTGTAGGTACGTGTGTCTGTGTGTAGGTACGTGTGTCTGTGTGTAGGTACGTGTGTCTGTGTGTAGGTACGTGTGTCTGTGTGTAGGTACGTGTGTCTGTGTGTAGGTACGTGTGTCTGTGTGTAGGTACGTGTGTCTGTGTGTAGGTACGTGTGTCTGTGTGTAGGTACGTGTGTCTGTGTGTAGGTAGGTGTGTATGTGTGTATGTGTGTAGGTAGGTGTGTCTGTGTGTAGGTAGGTGTGTCTGTGTGTAGGTAGGTGTGTCTGGGTGTATGTGTGTCTGGGTGTAGGTGTGTCTGGGTGTAGGTAGGTGTGTCTGGGTGTAGGTGTGTCTGGGTGTAGGTAGGTGTGTCTGGGTGTAGGTGTGTCTGTGTGTAGGTGGGTGTGCCTGTGTGTAGGTGCGTGTGCCTGTGTGTAGGTGCGTGTGCCTGTGTGTAGGTGCGTGTGCCTGTGTGTAGGTGCGTGTGTCTGTGTGTAGGTACGTGTGCCTGTGTGTAGGTAGGTGTGTCTGGGTGTAGGTGTGTCTGGGTGTAGGTGTGTCTGGGTGTAGGTGTGTCTGGGTGTAGGTGTGTCTGGGTGTAGGTGTGTCTGACTGTAGGTAGGTGCGTCTGGCTGTAGGTAGGTGCGTCTGGCTGTAGGTAGGTGCGTCTGGCTGTAGGTAGGTGCGTCTGGCTGTAGGTAGGTGCGTCTGGCTGTAGGTAGGTGCGTCTGGCTGTAGGTAGGTGCGTCTGGCTGTAGGTAGGTGTGTCTGGCTGTAGGTAGGTGTGTGTAGGTGTAGGTGTGTGTGTGTAGGTGTATGTAAGTACTGGGGTACTAGAATACATCACTATGATGTCATTACTATAACTAGAAAGTATAGAATGGTGGTGAATGGCATCATTTAGTTACATAATAATGCCGGCACCTTACAGCCGCTACCCCGAGGGATCTTATGGCATTTCCAGCCGCCGCGCTTTGTACCACTCACCCACTCGCAGCCGGAAGTTATTGAAGGAATGCCGGTTGATGCCGTCCAGTTTCACCATGAGCGCCATGGCATACTCTACGGTGATTCCTATCTGGGCGTTCTGGCGTTCCTTATCCTGGAGGGGGGAGGGACACAAACGAGCACAACACCCAGTTAAAGGTACCCCCTTTTATGCATGTCTGGGAAGCAGGGGGTGCCTGGAGCTGCACCCTGTGCATATTATCCCCATACGATCCCCAGATACTCCCCGGGAACGCTAGTGCTGGCACTTCCACATATTTCAACCACTCATCATGCAGGCCAACAAGAAGCCGCTTCCTATTGGCCTGCATAACGTGGGAGATTTAACCCGCCATTTTGTTTCCCCTAGGGGGGGGGGATGCTGCGGCGCTACCTTTACAGGTATGTATCTCGGAAACTAGGGGTTCCCAGAGATGAAATTAACGCGGTTCAGCTCTGGGGGGTCTCCTGCTTCCCATCCATAAATAATTGAACGGTGGAGTCTTCTCCATTGAGTAGCAGCCAACTCCAGCGGCAGAAGAGCTTGCACTCCTCACCCACTGATTATTCAGCTTACAGAAGCGTTATTGAGCAGAACACACTATCTGTACCAGTCCTTGTGCCCCCCTCAATATATTCCGCATAAAGTGACGTATACCTGATTATTCTCCTGTCCCGGGGTAACGGTGAGGCCTGCAGCCGCCATGTACGTGCTCCCAATGGTCTTAATCTTCTCAACCCCGCTGAATTTGGGTTTCATCAAAAGCTGTTCCAAACCAGGGAGAAGCAGCGGTGTGTTATTACAAGGATTCAGATAGAAAAGAAATGCAAACGCGCATCTTACATCGGGGGGCGCCAACTCAGCCCTCAAGGGCCACCAACAAGTCAAGTTTTCTGGATATGCCTCCTTCAGCACAGGTGGCTCAGTGAAAGACTGCACCCACTGTGCTGTAGCAGGGACATCCTGAAAACGTGGTGGCCCCTGAGGACTGGAGTTGGCCGCCCCTGCCTTACATCGGATGGCATCGCTGGGTGCTGCTTCTTGGCACCGACCACTTCTGCATGGATCCAGGAATCCTTGGAAGAGGCTGGCCATCGGTCTAACGCGACTTTATTTAATATATCAACGTTTCCGCGTATTAATACACCACAATACATATCTCACACACGAGTGAAGAAATGAACATGGCGGAGTGCTGGACATATCACAAGAAGAAATGACCATCGTTGGTATATCAACCGAGATGTTGATATAAGAAATAAAGTCAAGTTTTATTTTGGAAGACTGGTGTGCCGTCCTCTTCGAAGAATTACGAGGAATCACTCATCTAATATAATATTATCATGAACTTCTACAGCGTGGTAGTGACATGCACGGCCAGATACTGCACTATCCAAACGTCACATCGAACAGAATCAAAGGAGTAACTCCGCTATGGTTCTGGTGAATGGAATTCCATGTGTTTGCAATGGTTTGGTCCATAGCCAAAGGGCCTTGGTTACAAATAAGCATCATTGTGGGACTCCTTTTGTCTCACGTTTCCCAGTGGGAACGGGAACGAGATCTGGTGATATTTTTCACGTTTTATCCCACGCAAAGCTTTGGGTGCGAGCGGAAATACAGGATGGCAGCACGTGGAGTGGACAAACAAAACTAGGATACATGTGATCCCCTCAAAGGCCAACGCAGAGTTAAGGAGAGTGCTAGCTTCCAGGATCACACAGGTCGCTCTTCAGGCAGATGTTGGAGGAAGGGGATCTTTCTGGTCCTGAGAGCTAGCACTCCCTTTAACCCCCCGGTTAGTCATTAACGGCGGGCGCAGAGTGGAAGATACCTCATCGAAGTCGGCGATGATCTCATTCAGCAGACGCAGACACTCCAGGCCTTCCTTGTTGACGTCACACTCTGTGTAAAACACCTTGAAGTCGGGCACCGAGGCGAACATGACGCAGACGCAGTCGTAAGACTGATGGTACAAGTCCTGCCGGGGGAGACGAGAGCAAAATGCAGCGCAGAGTTATAAAGTTTGCAGGCGTGAGGAAGGTAGCGATGCCTTTTACTGGACACAGTTGACACATGGGGCCATATTTATGAAGAAGTGAATGGGGCGTGAGGAGGTCTTATGGCTTAGCACAGGGGTGCTGAACTCTAATCCTCAAGACCCCCCCCCTCTCCCCCAATAGGTCATGTTTTCAGGATATCCTTGCTTAAGCACAGGTGACTAAATGAGTCCCTGCTTCAGCACACGTGGGTCAATCACCTGTCCCAAGGCCCAAGCTTTGACTGAGCCACTGATTGAGCCACCTGTGCTGAAGCTATGATATCCTAAAAACATGACCTGTTGGGGGGGCAGGGGGGTGTTGAGGGCTGGAGTTGAGCCCCCCCCCCCCCCCCAGCTTAGCACCACTAAGTAAACATGGCCCATAATGTCGTACAAAAAATGTGGAAGGAGCTGATACCTTGAATTATAATATTTGCACCTGTAACTCCCCCACATAGTGCCCCATTGGGCCATTCCCCGTGTAAAGTCCTAGAAACACTGAAGCAAAGTGGTACCAGAACCACGGGTCTCTGAAACGCAGCCCCTTCAAATTCCTCCTGTGAGGTTTATTCTGCGGGTGAGACTCGGGCGAAGCGCTAAAGATCAGCATGTGCTGGGCTCGGATAAGCCTGTCCCTATCCCGCCCGGAGGATATTCCATCACTCGGACGTTAGATTAGCATTATAACAACATTAGATTATTATAATAACATTACAGGTCTCCTGGCGCACAGGAAGCAAGAGATTAGGCTCGGAATAATATTTATAAAGCACAGAGATATTACCAGCGGCCAAAACTAAAATTATCTTTCCTACTGCACAGATCAACACGTTCCAAGTGACTTGGGGTCAGGAGTTCTGTAATGTTTGTTTGTTTATATATATATATAACTAGCTGAGAGACCCGGCGTTGCCCGGGAGGTAAATGCGTAATAGGTAGTATTATTTATAAATCGTGGAACAATAGGTGACTGTTTGTTGTAAAGGTTGGATAATAATATTGAAAAGAAAGATGGAAGAAAATGTAATACGATGTTGTATAAAAATGGTTTATTGTAACCACACCACAGTACAATGTATATTTTGGTGGCATAAGTGATGTAAAAATCTGAGTCGTGTGTCCTGCTAGGGTGTGAGGCGGCGGGTGGCGCGTGGGTTGTGAGTGCTGTCTGTGAGTGGGGGTCCTGCTAGGGTGTGAGGCGGCGGGTGGCGCGTGGGTTGTGAGTGCTGTGTGCGAGTGGGGGTCCTGCTAGGGTGTGAGGCGGCGGGTGGCGCGTGGGTTGTGAGTGCTGTCTGTGAGTGGGGGTCCTGCAAGGGTGTGAGGCGGCGGCTGGCGCGTGGGTTGTGAGTGCTGTCAGTGAGTGGGGGTCCTGCTAGGGTGTGAGGCGGTGGGTCAGTGATGTCGGTGCGTAGGGGCGGGAGGCAGCAGGTGTGTGTGGCGGCAGGTATGTGTCGAGTGGCGGGTGTCTGTTGAGTGCGTGCAGCGGCTGTGAGGCGGTGGGTGAAAGGCAGAGGCGGCCGGAGTAAGGGCGGGTGAAAGGCAGAGGCGGGGGTGGGGAGGCGGTAAGGCGGGCATGAAGGCGAAGGGCGGCGGGAAGGGGAGGAGGGGGGTGGAGGAGGGGGGCAAGGGGTGGAGGAGGGGGGCAAGGGGTGGAGGAGGGGGGAAGGGTTAGAGGAGGGGGGGGGGAAGGGTTAGAGGAGGGGGGGGAAGGGTTAGAGGAGGGGGGGGGAAGGGTTAGAGGAGGGGGGGGAAGGGTTAGAGGAGGGGGGGAAGGGTTAGAGGAGGGGGGGAAGGGTTAGAGGAGGGGGGGGAAGGGTTAGAGGAGGGGGTGGAAGTGTGGGAGGGGGTGGGAGGGGAAAGGGGAAAAAGAGGTGGAGGGGGGGGGGAAGAGGAGCGGAGGGGGGGGGTGGAAAGGGGAGCGGAGGGGGGGTGAAGGGGAGCGGAGGGGGGGGGTGGAAAGGGGAGCGGAGGGGGGGTGAAGGGGAGCGGAGGGGGGGGAAGGGGAGCGGAGGGGGGGAAGGGTAGCGGGGGGGGGGGAAGGGGAGCGGGGGGGAAGGGGAGAAGTGGTGGGAAGGGGGAGGAGGGGGGAGGTGGTGGAAAGGGGGAGAAGGGGGGAGGTGGTGGAAAGGGGGAGAAGGGGGGAGGTGGTGGGAAGGGGGAGAAGGGGGAGGTGGTGGGAAGGAGGAGGAGGGGGAAGGTGGTGGAAAGGGAGAGAAGGGGGGATGTGGTGGGAAGGGGGAGGAGGGGGAAGGTGGTGGGAAGGGGGAGGAGAGGGAAGGTGGTGGGAAGGGGGAGGAGGGGGGGAGGTGGTGGGAAGGGGGGGAGGGGGTGGGAGGTGGTGGGAAGGGGGGGGGAGGGGTGAGGTGGTGGGAAGGGGGAGGAGGTGGGAAGGGGGAGGCGGAGGGGAGGCGGTGGGAAGGGGGGGGAGGCGGTGGGAAGGGGGGGTGGGAGGCGGTGGGAAGGGGGGGGAGGCGGTGGGAAGGGGGGGTGGGAGGCGGTGGGAAGGGGGGGTGGGAGGCGGTGGGAAGGGGGGTGGGAGGCGGTGGGAAGGGGTGGGGGGAGGCGGTGGGAAGGGGGGGGGAGGCGGTGGGAAGGGGGAGGCGGTGGGAAGGGGGGAGGCGGTGGGAAGGGGGGGGGGCGGTGGGAAGGGGGGGGAGGCGGTGGGAAGGTGGAGGGAAGGGGGGGGGAGGCGGTGGGAAGGGGGGGGAGGGAGGCAGTGGGAAGGGGGGGAGGGAGGCAGTGGGAAGGGGGGGGGAGGCGGTGGGAAGGGGGGGGAGGCGGTGGGAAGGGGGGGTGGAGGGGAGGTGAAGGGGGGGCTGGAGGGGAGGTGAAGGTGGGGGGGTGGGGGGTGGAGGGGAGGTGAAGGGGGTGGAGGGGAGGTGAAGGGGGGGGAGTGGAGGGGAGGTGAAGGGGGGGGAGTGGAAGGGAGGTGAAGGGGGGGGTGGAAGGAGGGAAGGTGAAAGAAGGGGGGGTGGAAGAGAGGTGAAGGGGGGTGTGGTGGAGGGGAGGTGAAGGGGGGGTGGAGGGGAGGTGGAGGGGGGGAGGTAAATGGGGAGATGAAGGGGGGTGGAAGGGAGAAGTGGAGTGAGGGGAGGTGAAAGCGGGTGAGGGGAGGTGATGGGGGGTGAGGTGAGGTGATGGGGGGTGAGGGGAGGTGATGGGGGGTGAGGTGATGGGGGGTGAGGGTAGGTGAAGGCCGCTCACTCACCCGTCCGGCAGGTCCCACGTGGATCTGAGGCGGGAGGCAGCGTGTTGTGGCCGCTCTCCCGCTGTGTCCCGGGCGCTCGCTCACTCCCCCGCTGACTGTAGCGGCGCCGGGGGGAGACACTGACACTGGAGGGGAGGGGGGGGGGGGTGGAGGGGAGGTGAAGGCCGCTCACTCACCCATCTGGCAGGTCCCACGTGGATCTGAGGCGGGAGGCAGCGTGTTGTGGCCGCTCCCCCCGCTGTGTCCCGGGCGCCGCCATCTTGGGCACTCGGCGCCGCGAGGCAGCCTGCCTGGCCACTGGCTGTTCCCCCGCCGGGGAGGGGTGAGTTGTAGCGCCGGGGAGGGGGGGGCATGTATATGTGTGGGGGGGGAGAGGTGGGAGATATAGAGGGGGGGTCTCGCACGGCCGCTGACACTGGGTGGGGGGGGCGCTGAAGGGGTAATAATAGTGTGTGTGTGTCCCGCTGACTGTAGCGGCGCCGGGGGAGGGGGGGGGTCGGGGTGAAAGCTCGGGAGACACGGGGAGAGGAGGAGGTGCGCGCGGGTGCTGCTAACACTGTGAGCCCCGCTAATGTATGTAACAGTGTGTGTGTGTGTGTGTGTGTGTGTGTCACTGTGTGTGTGTGTCACTGTGTGTGTGTCTGTCACTGTGTGTGTGTGTGTGTGTGTGTGTGTGTGTGTGTCTGTCACTGTGTGTGTGTGTGTGTGTGTGTGTGTGTGTCCCTGTGTGTGTGTGTCCCTGTGTGTGTGTGTGTGTGTGTGTGTGTGTGTGTGTGTGTGTGTGTGTGTGTGTGTGTGTGTGTGTGTGTGTGTGTGTGTGTGTGTGTGTGTGTGTGTGTGTGTGTGTGTGTGTGTGTCTGTGTGTGTGTGTCCCCCCCTGTGTGTGTGTGTCCCTGTGTTCCCTGTGTGTGTGTGTGTCCCTGTGTGTCCTTTGGCCCGTCACTCCGCCTCAGGCCAATGAGAGGTGTGCGGGGGCGGGCCAAGGGACCAATGAGATTTCCCCTAGGGACACCGGACATCCAGGCAGGCAAACATACAGTGCTTTCACTAATATAGTATAAGATATGACATGTATCCTATACAGGCATACCCCGCATTAACGTACGCAATGGGACCGGAGCATGTATGTAAAGCGAAAATGTACTTAAAGTGAAGCACTCCCTTTTCCCCACTTATCGATGCATGTACTGTACGGCAATCGTCATATACGTGTATAACTGATGTAAATAACACATTTGTAACAGGCTCTATAGTCTCCCCGCTTGCGCACAGCTTCGGTACAGGTAGGGAGCCGGTATTGCTGTTCAGGACGTGATGACAGGCGCATGCGTGAGCTGCCGTTTGCCTATTGGGCGATATGTACTTACTCGCGAGTGTACTTAAAGTGAGTGTACTTAAAGCGGGGTATGCCTGTATATAGTAACAGCGAAACCTTATGGAAGAACAGGTAAGACTCCAAGCGTGTTAATCATGTCAGATCTACATGCCAACTCCAGTCCTCAAGGACCACCAACAGGCCAGGTATTAGGGATACCCCAGCTTCAGCACAGATGGCTCAATCAGTCCCTGCTTCAGCACAGGTGGCTCAATCAGTGGCTCAGTCTTTGACGGAGCCACAGATTGAGCTACCTATGCTGAAGCAGGAATCTCCTGCACACCTGACCTGTTGGTGGCCCGTGATGACTGGCGTTGTCCGCCCACGCGGCATATCTTATATACCTCAGTGAGTACGCTCCATACCTCATTTAACTTGTGATCGCCAACGAAATAGGCCGCCACGTGTGCCGGGAGCACGTTCTCCAGCAGCAGCCGGTTCAGGTTCTCCATGGTCTCGGTTTCCTCATCTTCCTTCCGGAATTTCCTCTTCCACAAGCAGTCCAGGCGGGAGTAATAGTCCACCTGGCGCGGGGCGGTAACAGAGGGAGTCAGCAGCCGCGTCCCTCGGACAACGGACGGAGCGACGTTTCGGAGCCACCGACAGTGTTACTCAGCCGGAAACCGCCTAAATGGCTGCTTTGGAGAGTGTGCGGGTCGAGCACCTGAGCTGCCACACCCAACTTTCCTTAACATTATCTTATTAAGAAAACGTGCAAACTCAAACTCAACATGTCCAAGACGGAGCTCCTCATACTACCTCCCAAGCCTGGCCCTACTGCCCCCTTCTACATTACTGTTGGAAGTACTATCATACACCCAGTATCACACGCACGCTGCCTAGGGGACACACTCTACTCTCTCACATTCACAATGTAGCTAAAACCTGTCGCTTTTTCCTCCGCAATATCACAAAGATACGCCCTTTCCTCAGTTGTTCTACTGCTAAAACTCTGATTCAGACCCTCATTCTCTCCCGTCTCGATTACTGTAACCTCCTGCTGTCCGGCCTTCCTGCCTCTCACCTGTCTCCCCTACAATCTATTCAAAAGCTGCTGCCAGAATCACTTTACTCTTTCCTAAATCTGTCTCAGCGTCTCCCCTGCTGAAATCTCTCTCCTGGCTTCCTACCAAATCCCGTATCACATACACAATTCTCTTCCTCACTTTTAAGGCGATACACTCCTCTGCCCCTCCATACATCTCACCCTAATATCTCACTATACCCTCCTCTGCCCCTCCTTACATCTCACCCTAATATCTCACTATACCCTCCTCTGCCCCTCCTTACATCTCACCCTAATATCTCACTATACCCTCCTCTGCCCCTCCTTACATCTCACCCTAATATCTCACTATACCCTCCTCTGCCCCTCCTTACATCTCACCCTAATATCTCACTATACATCCCTCTGCCCCTCCTTACATCTCACCCTAATCTCTCACTATACACCCTTCTTCCCCTCCTAATCTCTCACTATACCCTCTTCTGCCCCTCCATACATCTCACCCTAATCTCTCACTATACCCTCCTCTGCCCCTCCTTACATCTCACCCTAATATCTCACTATACCTTCCTCTGCCCCTCCTTACATCTCACCCTAATATCTCACTATACCCTCCTCTGCCCCTCCTTACATCTCACCCTGATATCTCACTATACATCCCTCTGCCCCTCCTTACATCTCACCCTAATCTCTCACTATACATCCCTCTGCCCCTCCTTACATCTCACCCCAATCTCTCACTATACATCCCTCTGCCCCTCCTTACATCTCACCCTAATATCTCACTATACCCTCCTCTGCCCCTCCTTACATCTCACCCTGATATCTCACTATACATCCCTCTGCCCCTCCTTACATCTCACCCTAATATATCACTATACCCTCCTCTGCCCCTCCTTACATCTCACCCTGATATCTCACTATACCCTCCTCTGCCCCTCCTTACATCTCACCCTGATATCTCACTATACATCCCTCTGCCCCTCCTTACATCTCACCCTAATATCTCACTATACCCTCCGCTGCTCCTCCTTACATCTCACCCTAATTTCTCGCTATGCACCATCCCGACTCTTGTGTTCTGCTCAAGGATGTCTTCTCTCTACAACTTTTGTATCTAAAGCCCTCTCCCGCCTTAAACCTTTCTCACTGACTGCACCACACCTCGGGAATGCCCTTCCCCAAAATATCTGACTGGCCCCCTTTTGGGCGTTTCTTAAGACCCACGTCTGTAACGCAGAATATGAGTAGATCCGTGGCTGATACAATACCTGTCACATGCACTGACCTTGGCCCCCTGCAGACGCACTTACCAGAACCCCCTCCTACTGTCTCTGTACGTTCTCCCTAATCACCACTTAGATTGTAAGCTCTTCAGGGCAGGGACTCCTTTTCCCAATGTTACTATTATGTCTTAAAGCACTGGTTCCCAGTATGTGTTATAGTATGTCCCGTGTATTACTGCTGTGATGCTATGTACATGGATGGTGCTATATAAAGATACATATACTGTACATACAAATGTAGCAAACTACTTCATATACATTTTTTGACTTTGATAAAAGATGCTGAAAGGCAGAATTGCGAGGAACAGCGGGGAGAACGCCCGTCTCATCTGATAAGGACCGTCCGGCAAACGCCAGAGAGAGGGCATTTTCCTGCCAGGTTTACGCCACAGGGTGCTTGAAATGAGCCGTCTAAACATGTTGGAGAATGTATGAGCAAGCGCAGAAACTATGCAGGCGATGGGAGAGATTGCAGAGGATGGAATCAGCGGGGAGATGGGGCAGATACAAAGCGAGAAAACCATTAACAGGTCTGGCACGGAAATATCGCTGAACTAAATAAGAATATAGCAATGGTTTGTACCAAATTCTGGGAGCTGCACAGGTTAGGGGGAGGATGGATTTGCCACTGTTATTTAAGAACTTATTCTTAATGAGTTAATAAACACACAGATACCCAGCAAGCTCTAAGAAAGCCCCCAAAATTACCACAAAACATATATATATATGTATATAAGTGTCAAAAGGAGTGCTACAGGGCGTGGCTAAATATATACAACAAGAAACAAAGAAGTCCAGAGCAACATCCAATGTGACAAAAATACACAGTGAAATACCTATATATCTCTTGAAAAAGGGTCTTTTAGTTAACCCTTTGGCCAAAGCGTATAAGCCTGCAAACCACATCAAGGCATGACCATAATATCGCAGGTCCTAACACTAACTGCTTAAAATTCTTATTTACCTCTATAATTAGAAGAAGAATGGTCCTAGCATTGAACCTGTCACAACCAGCTGTATGAAAAGAAAAACCTGCTTACTTGGACAGTGGGGAGGGGCGAGCTTAAACCCTGGGAGGGAGGAGCCACTGACCTCCAAAACAGCTGAGACCAGCTGAACAAAGTTTAAAAACACACAGATACCCAGCAAGCTCTAATATATATATATACTAGCTGAGAGACCCGGCGTTGCCCGGGATGTAAATGCGTAATAGGTAGTATTATTTATAAATCGTGGAACAATAGGTGACTATTTGTTGGAAAGGTTGGATAATAATGTTGAAAAGAAAGATGGAAGAAAATGTAATACGATGTTGTTTAAAAATGGTTTATTGTAACCACACCACAGTACAATGTATATTTTGGTGACATAAGTGATGTGAAAATGTGAGGTGTGTGTCCCGATAGGGTGTGAGCGTGTGTGAGGCGGCGGGTGGGTGTTCAGTACGGGTGGCGCATGGGTAGTGAGTGCTGGCTGTGGGTCGGGGTCCTGCTAGGGCGTGAGGCGGCGGGTGTGTGGCGAGTGCGGGTGACAGCTGGTCAGTGATATTGTTGCGTAGGGGCAGGATGCGGCAGGTGTGTGTCGAGTGTGTGGGGTGTGTGAGAGGCGGCGGGTGTGTGTCGAGTGGCGGGTGTCTGTTGAGTGCGTGCGGCGGCTTTGTGGCGCAGGGGTGTGAGCGGTGGGCGGGTGAAAGGCAGAAGTGCGGGTGGGCGAAAGGCAGAGGCAGGAGGGGGGACGAAAGGCATTGAAGGAGGGGAGGTGAGGTCGGAGGGGTGGTGGGGGGTGGTGAGGGGAGGTGAAGGGGGGCGGAGGGGAGGTGAGGATGGGTGGTGAGGGGGGGGATGGTGAGGGGAGGTGAAAGGGGGCGGAGGGGAGGTGAAGGGGGGGGCGAGGGGAGGTGAAGGGGAGGCGAAGGGGGGGCGGAGGGGAGGTGAAGGGGGCGCGGAGGGGAGGTGAAGGGGGGGCGGAGGGGAGGTGAAGGCGGGGCGGAGGGGAGGTGAAGGGGGGGTGGAGGGGGTAGGTGGGAAGGGTGGAGGTGGGGGGCTGGGGGGGAGGTGAAGGGGGGGTGAGGGTAGATGAAGGGGGGGGGTGGAGGGGAGGTGAAGGGGGGGTGGTAAGGGGGGGGGGGAGGTGGGAAGGGGGGGGAGGTGGTGAGGTGGTGGGAAGGGGGGGAGGTGGTGGGAAGGGGGTGGGAAGGGGGGGAGGTGGTGGGAAGGGGGTGGGAAGGGGGGGAGGTGGTGGGAAGGGGGTGGGAAGGGGGGGAGGTGGTGGGAAGGGGGTGGGAAGGGGGGGAGGTGGTGGGAAGGGGGTGGGAAGGGGGGGAGGTGGTGGGAAGGGGGGGAGGGGTGGTGGAAGGTGGGGTTGTAGGGGGGTGAGGTGAAGGGGGCGGTGATGTGGGGGTGGAGGGGGGGGGTGAAGGTGGGGGTGGAGGGGGGGTGAGAGGGGGGGTGGAGGGGGGGTGAGGGGGTGAGCGG
>NW_027454812.1:0-58893 GCF_040206685.1 Ascaphus truei
CAGCAATCCCGCCTGGGATCTTACCTGATCCGCAGTCCCTCAATGTCCAGGTACCTCATTCCCGCAATGTTATAAGTTGGAGGGGATGTGTTCCCTACCTGTCTTCTGGGTTAGGGGGGGGTTCCGATGTCTTCCGTGTGACGCTTGAGTCAGATCTGGAAGAAAGCCGTATAGGTTATTTTGGTGTAGTATAGGACAGTTAAGATATATAGGGTAAATAAGGGATAGACTAAAATGTTTAATGTGAAAAACGATTAATGTGGATAAATGTGGCAAGACATACACCAATTGGCTTCAAACTTGGCACAGAACATGCTTTGCACTCCCCCAAACTGTCCTGCAAATTTCATGTTTTTTGATAACATGCACCGCAAATTATGTACATTAACCACTATCCGAAAGTGGAAAATGCTTACCTTAAACGCGTTTATTGTGAATCCAGGAGTCAAAACATACAGCGATTCATTTAAAACTTGCCACATGAGGTGCTGTATACTGCCCACAACTATCCTGAAAATTACAAAGTGTTTGCTAGCACACACTGCAAATTGTTTACATTATGCACTATAAGAAGGGCCAAAACATAATCCAATGACATTAAAATTTGGCAGAACACATACTTTACACGGCCCGCAACTATCCTGAAATTTACATGGCTTTTGCTGACATACACTGCAAATTATTAACGTTAACCAGTTGCTGAAGAACAACAGTCTAAAACAGGCATGTCAAACATGCGGCCCGCCACGGATATTTTTGCGGCCCGCTCACCGCGGGAGAAGTGAGCGCGGGTGTGGGGGAAGCGAGTAGCACGGGCAGAAGTAAAATCTGTCCTTCAGGGGCTGGAGGCGTACGGTGGCCGAGTGCAGTCAATCTGCACTCGTGCCGTGTGTGGGAGGACACGGGGGCGGAGTCAAAACCCCGGAGTCTCTCCTTGAAGTGTGTGTGTGTGTGTGTGTGTGTGTGTGTGTGTGTGTGTGTGTGTGTGTGTGTGTGTGTGTGTGTGTGTGTGTGTGTGTGTGTGTGTGTGTGTGTGTGTGTGTGTGTGTGTGTGTGTGTGTGTGTGTGTGTGTGTGTGTGTGTGTTCACCAGAAGGAAGGCTCACAGCTGGCAACTGAAACTGCCGGCAGACTGGAAAAAAGCCTCACTACTTCTGGCTCCCTACAGTGGCACTACAGGTAAGCACCATGTCGCCTGTGTGTGTGACTGCCCCCTTCCCAGTCTGTGTGTGTGTGTCTGCCCCCCTCCCAGTCTGTGTGTGTGACTGCCTCCCCTCCCAGTCTGTGTGTGTGACTGCCCCCCTCCCAGTCTGTGTGTGTGACTGCCCCCCTCCCAGTCTGTGTGTGTGACTGCCCCCCTCCCAGTCTGTGTGTGTGACTGCCCCCCTCCCAGTCTGTGTGTGTGACTGCCTCCCCTCCCAGTCTGTGTGTGTGTGACTGCCCCCCTCCCAGTCTGTGTGTGTGACTGCCCCCCCTCCCAGTCTGTGTGTGTTTGTATGACTGCCCCCCTCCCAGTCTGTGTGTGTGACTGCCTCCCCTCCCAGTCTGTGTGTGTGTCTGCCCCCCTCCCTGTCTGTGTGTGTGACTGCCCCCCCTCCCAGTCTGTGTGTGTGTGACTGCCCCCCTCCCAGTCTGTGTGTGTGACTGCCTCCCCAGATCCCTCCCAGTCTGTGTGTGTGACTGCCCCCCTCCCAGTCTGTGTGTGTGTCTGCCCCCCTCCCTGTCTGTGTGTGTGACTGCCTCCCCTCCCAGTCTGTGTGTGTGTGACTGCCCCCCTCCCAGTCTGTGTGTGTGACTGCCCCCCTCCCAGTCTGTGTGTGAGACTGCTCCCCCTCCCAGTCTGTGTGTGTGACTGCCCCCCTCCCAGTCTGTGTGTGTGACTGCCCCCCTCCCAGTCTGTGTGTGTGACTGCCCCCCTCCCAGTCTGTGTGTGTGACTGCCCCCCTCCCAGTCTGTGTGTGTGACTGCTCCCCCTCCCAGTCTGTGTGTGTGACTGCTCCCCCTCCCAGTCTGTGTGTGTGACTGCCCCCCTCCCAGTCTGTGTGTGTGACTGCCCCCCTCCCAGTGTGTGTGTGTGACTGCCCCCCTCCCAGTCTGTGTGTGTGACTGCCCCCCTCCCAGTCTGTGTGTGTGACTGCCCCCCTCCCAGTCTGTGTGTGTGACTGCTCCACCTCCCAGTCTGTGTGTGTGACTGCTCCCCCTCCCAGTCTGTGTGTGTGACTGCCCCCCCTCCCAGTCTGTGTGTGTGACTGCTCCCCCTCCCAGTCTGTGTGTGTGACTGCCCCCCTCCCAGTCTGTGTGTGTGTGACTGGCCCCCTCCCAGTCTGTGTGTGTGACTGCCTCCCCTCCCAGTCTGTGTGTGTGTGTGACTGCCCCCTCCCAGTGTGTGTGTGACTGCCCCCTCCCAGTGTGTGTGTGACTGCCCCCCCTCCCAGTGTATGTGTGACTGCCCCCCCTCCCAGTGTGTGTGTTACTGCCCCCTCCCAGTGTGTGTGTGACTGCCCCCTCCCAGTGTGTGTGTGACTGCCCCCCTCCCAGTGTGTGTGTGTGTGTGTGTGACTGCCCCCCTCCCAGTGTGTGTGTGACTGCCCCCCCTCCCAGTGTGTGTGTGACTGCCCCCCCTCCCAGTGTGTGTGTGACTGCCCCCTCCCAGTGTGTGTGTGACTGCCCCCCCTCCCAGTGTGTGTGTGACAGCCCCCCTCCCAGTGTGTGTGTGACTGCCCCCCTCCCAGTCTGTGTGTGTGTGACTGCCCCCCTCCCAGTGTGTGTGTGACTGCCCCCCTCCCAGTCTGTGTGTGTGTGACAGCCCCACCTCCCAGTGTGTGTGTGACTGCCCCCCCTCCCAGTGTGTGTGACTGCCCCCCTCCCAGTGTGTGTGACTGCCCCCCTCCCAGTGTGTGTGTGACTGCCCCCCCTCCCAGTGTGTGTGTGACTGCCTCCTCCCAGTGTGTGTGTGACTGCCCCCCCTCCCAGTGTGTGTGACTGCCCCCCCTCCCAGTGTGTGTGACTGCCCCCCCTCCCAGTGTGTGTGACTGCCCCCCTCCCAGTCTGTGTGTGTGTGACTGCCCCCCCTCCCAGTGTGTGTGTCACTGCCCCCCTCCCAGTCTGTGTGTGTGTGTGACTGCCCCACCTCCCAGTGTGTGTGTGACTGCCCCACCTCCCAGTGTGTGTGTGACTGCCCCCCTGCCAGTGTGTGTGTGACTGCCCCCCCTCCCAGTGTGTGTGTGACTGCCCCCCCTCCCAGTGTGTGTGACTGCCCCCCTCCCAGTGTGTGTGTGACTGGCCCCCCCCCCCTCCCAGTGTGTGTGTGACTGCCCCCTCCCAGTGTGTGTGTGACTGCCCCCCCTCCCAGTGTGTGTGTGACTGCCCCCCCCCACCCAGTGTGGGTGTGTGACTGCCCCCCCCACCCAGTGTGGGTGTGTGACTGCCCCCCTCCCAGTGTGGGTGTGTGACTGCCCCCCACCCAGTGTGGGTGTGTGACTGCCCCCCTCCCAGTGTGTGTGTGTGTGTGTGTGTGTGTGTGACTGCCCCCTCCCAGTCTGTGTGTGTGTGACTGCTCCCCTTTCCAGTCTGTGCAAGTGTGACTGCCCGCCTCCCAGTCTGTGTGTGTGACTGCCCCCCCTCCCAGTTTGTGTGTGTATGACTGCCTGCCTCCCAGTCTGTGTGTGTGACTGCCTCCCCTCCCAGTTTGTGTGTGTATGACTGCCCCCCTCCCAGTCTGTGTGTGTATGACTGCCCCACCTCCCAGTGTGTGTGACTGCCCCCCTCCCAGTGTGTGTGTGACTGCCCCCCCTCCCAGTGTGTGTGTGACTGCCCCCCCTCCCAGTGTGTGTGACTGCCCCCTCCCAGTGTGTGTGACTGCCCCCCTCCCAGTGTGTGTGTGACTGCCCCCCCTCCCAGTGTGTGTGTGACTGCCTCCTCCCAGTGTGTGTGTGACTGCCCCCCCTCCCAGTGTGTGTGACTGCCCCCCCTCCCAGTGTGTGTGACTGCCCCCCCTCCCAGTGTGTGTGACTGCCCCCCTCCCAGTCTGTGTGTGTGTGACTGCCCCCCCTCCCAGTGTGTGTGTCACTGCCCCCCTCCCAGTCTGTGTGTGTGTGTGACTGCCCCACCTCCCAGTGTGTGTGTGACTGCCCCACCTCCCAGTGTGTGTGTGACTGCCCCCCTGCCAGTGTGTGTGTGACTGCCCCCCCTCCCAGTGTGTGTGTGACTGCCCCCCCTCCCAGTGTGTGTGACTGCCCCCCTCCCAGTGTGTGTGTGACTGCCCCCCCCCCTCCCAGTGTGTGTGTGACTGCCCCCTCCCAGTGTGTGTGTGACTGCCCCCCCTCCCAGTGTGTGTGTGACTGCCCCCCCCCACCCAGTGTGGGTGTGTGACTGCCCCCCCCACCCAGTGTGGGTGTGTGACTGCCCCCCTCCCAGTGTGGGTGTGTGACTGCCCCCCACCCACTGTGGGTGTGTGACTGCCCCCCTCCCAGTGTGTGTGTGTGTGTGTGTGACTGCCCCCTCCCAGTCTGTGTGTGTGTGACTGCTCCCCTTTCCAGTCTGTGCAAGTGTGACTGCCCGCCTCCCAGTGTGTGTAAGTGCCCCCTCCAAGTCTGTGTGTGTGTGTGTGTCTGCCCCCCTCCCATTCTCTGTGTGTGTGTGTCTGCCCCCCTCCCATTCTGTGTGTGTGTGTGTCTGCCCCCCTCCCATTCTGTGTTTGTGTGTGACTGCCCCCCCAGTGTGTGTGTGACTGCCCCCTCCCAGTGTCTGTGTGTATCAGTGACAGAATGTATACAGACACCAACCCACTCACCCACTCACCCACGTGTCAGTCAGTCACCCACGTGTCAGTCAGTCACCCACCCATATGTCAGGCAGTCAGTCACCCACCCACCCACGTGCCAGGCAGTCTAACGTGTCAGTCAGTCACCCACCCACGTGTCAGTCAGTCACCCACCCACGTGTCAGGCAGTCAGTCACCCACCCACGTGTCAGGCAGTCAACCCAAGTGTCAGGCAGTCACCCACCCAAGTGTCAGGCAGTCTCCCACCCACCCCCCCAAGTTTCAGGCAGTCTCCCACCCACCCCCCCAAGTTTCAGGCAGTCTCCCACCCACCCACCCACCCAAGTGTCAGGCAGTCTCCCTCCCACCCACCCAAGTGTCAGGCAGTCAGTCACCCACCCACGTGTCAGGCAGTCAGTCACCCACCCACGTGTCAGGCAGTCAACCCAAGTGTCAGGCAGTCTACCACCCACCCCCCTAAGTTTCAGGCAGTCTCCCACCCACCCAAGTGTCAGGCAGTCTCCCACCCACCCACCCAAGTGTCAGGCAGTCAAACCCAAGTGTCAGGCAGTCTCCCACCCACCCAAGTGTCAGGCAGTCTCCCACCCACCCACCCAAGTGTCAGGCAGTCTCCCACCCACCCACCCAAGTGTCAGGCAGTCAAAGTGTCAGGCAGTCAACCCAAGTGTCAGACAATCTCCCACCCACCCAAGTGTCAGGCAGACTCCCATAAAAGTGTCAGGCAGTCTCCCATAACCCAGCCACCCGTCAGGCAGTCTCCCATACCCTAGAGCAGGCCTGCACAACTCCAGTCCTCGAGGGTCGCAAACAGGCCAGGTTTTCAGGATATCCCTAAATCAGCACAGCTGGCTCAATTAGTGGCTCAGTCGTACTGAGCCACTAATTGAGCCAGCTGTGCTGAAGTAGGGATATCCTAAAAAACCTGGCCTGTGTGCGGCCCTCGAGGACTGGAGTTGTGCAGGCCTGCCCTAGAGAAAGTGCAGCGCACCATGATCCAGAGAAGAGGCAGGTCTGGCAAAAATCTATCTTTATTAGAAAGTCATAAAAACAAGGGATGCAACCCCACCCCACTCTGCCACATAACCAGGATGCTGACGCCCACCTGATGACGTCAGAGCTACCATATGGCGCCCCCTAGTGACGTCAGACGGTCTAGGTCTAAATCCCTGGCAATACAGCATAGAGCTGTCTTGGAGGACTGCAGCCACAGCCACACCTCTCCCCAGACTGAACACTCCCCCATGTGTGGCTGTGGCTGCAGTCCTCCAAGGCAGCTCTATGCTGTATTGCCAGGGATTTAGACCTTGACGTCTGACGTCACTAGGGGGCGCCATATGGTAGCTCTGACGTCATCAGGTGGGCGTCAGCATCCTGGTTATGTGGCAGAGCGGGGAGGGGTGAGTATCAGGGGGGGGTGGTATATATTGTGACTGTTTCTTGTGTTTGGTAGCCTTCACCTTGAGAAAGGCAGTATTTGACTGCCGAAACGTTGGACTTTATGGCATATTAAACCTCCTTTGAGTAAGACCGTGTGCCTGCTTCTTCTTCTTTGTCCGGCTACAGGAAGGGTCAGGAGACAGGGAGGACAGAGGCAGGAGAACCCCATCTGGCTCCGGCCTTGCCTGTCCCTACGAATACAAACATACAACCCCTCACTGAATAACATAGCCCTAACCCCATGTAATAATCCTGGGTGTAAACAAAATAATGGTTTTATGAATATTGTAATGGTTTAATAGGGACCTAGGAGGTGGCCAGTGGGGCTGTTATGTGTATTTGTGTTTATTGTGGGTAGCGGGGGTGGGTGAACGGGGTATTGGCCCCAAGGATGGGTGTTTAGGCCTACCGGGTGGGGGGGTAGTGGGAGGGGTTAACCCCTTCATTACCTTATCGGTATTAACCGCTAAGTTAAAGAAGAGGTTAAGTCATCCCCCAACCTCCTGGCAAGGCCTAAACACCCACCCAGGGCCAAATACCACCTTCTCCCACCCCCGCTACCCACAATAAGCCTGGCACGGGTGTATAACCCCTTCATTGCCTTGGCGGTAATGAAGTTGCCTGTAAATGCATTTTTTATGCATGGGATTCATGCCGGGGGTCTCTGGTGCTGATATTAATGGATATCAGCTCTGGGACACATGCATGTTATTTTCATCGCAGCTTCACCCCACCTTCTTGCCAACTTTTGTGGCGGGACAATTTGGAGAAGAAACAGCAATTTTAAAGTGGCGATCAGCCGCAATAAGCTGATCAGGGCTTATAGAATTGAGCGTGTTTGAAAAACTGGCGATCAGTGCCGAAAAGTGGCTTATCACCGCGCATCTGCAGATTTTATTTATTTTCCGGCAAAACAAAAAACGGTTATTTTTGCTCTAATCGCCATCTTCTCTGGGCTTACTGAATCGCTGTAGGCGATTACTGCATGAGGGCCTTAGGGAGGATTTGTTCCTGTAAAGTACACCTAGTTTGGCATAGGATTTGGATGTCAGGGTATCAATGTGCAACCCAAATGTTAAATGGGAGTTGAACTATATGCCCAGATATTTCAAACCAGTAACAGGGGCTAGGATGGTATTAGAGCTGGTTTTTATCTGAAGCTCTGTCATTGGCAGCTTTAGCAATTTAGCTCTGGTCCCAAATACCATTGTTACAGTCTTGTCAGTGTTTAAAATCAGTTTGTTTTGGGAAATCCAGTTTCAAGTCTCAAAAAATCAGATTGAAGTACGTGTTCAAGGTCAGAGAGGCGAGGGCTGCGTGCATATAGGATAAGATCTAAGGCCTCTCACAATATAAATTCCTCATCTATCCGACATAAGTATAAAATATACTCTACCTAGACCCCTAATACAGAGTTACCCACCTTATACGGGAGCAGATGCCAGACGAGTATAGTAAATGTATCTTATTTCTTTTGCCACTGGAGGGCAGCGTGGAGTTACACGGAGTGGCGCCCGTAAGGACGACGTGCCAGTTAGGCGGAAGGAGACGCGCACACACTTTTATGTGAAACGGATATATTTGGGGAGGGATTTAGGAGTCTGAGTGAGAAAATTGATATTTTGTCACAATGGAAAAATGGAAAAATTAACCATTTAAATATGCACAGATTTTATCCCACTTTTGGAAATTAGGGATGTTGCCTAAAAGTTTGAGAATGCACAAAGTGCCACCCCTGGGCTTTAATGAAGCAGCATTTGTGGGATAAAGGGAACAGCATTCTGTATAAAGGTATTTTGGGCTCGATATAAATAATTGAAGCCAAAAACTAATATTAAGGGGCCTATGCAGAGAGCAGCGCGAACGGAAATTTCGGCGTTTTTTAGCGCTATATGGCTATAATAAGGTTGGAAATGGCGAGTTGAGTAAAAAGCGCCATTTTTTTTTTTTTTTTTAGTAGAACTCGCCGCACGGCTGGCGAGAACCAAAATCTCGCCAGTTTTGAAAAGGGCCGTATGCAGAAAGGCACGATCGCCATCTAGCGGCTGTTCGCACCATTAAAATGGAGAGAAATTCTACAATTAGCTCCGCCAACAAAAGTTGGCAGGAAACTGGAGCTCACCGGCGAGAGTGAAAAGAAAAAAAAAAACGCGCTTTTTTTCAAACATGTTTCACCAGCGCGCATCTCGCCGGTTGAAACTCTCCATAATCAAGCATGATTTTAAATGCAGTTTTCTGACCTTTCTGCATATGGAGATAAAATCACGCCATTACAGGTACAATTTATTACCAATTCCAATTATTTCCAGCGCTGCTCTCTGCATAGGCCCCTAAGTAAATTGAGAATGGAAAAATATTCAGCACAAACGTACAGAATGTGATGTTCTGAGAGATCTTACAGATGTTATCAAATCCCACAATGAATGTATAGAAAATGTCTGTATAGAACGAGTCAAACAAGAATATGCCAATAAAACGTTTAATTGGGAGATACAGGGGCCACAATTCAGGTCAGTTAGCTGGAAGAAGGGAAGCCGGTCAGCCGGTAGAGCCGGTCAGCCGGTCAGCCAGAAGAGCAGGTCAGCCAATAGAGCAGATCAGCCGGTAGAGCAGGTCAGCCGGTCAGCTCTGAGATCAGCATTACTTATATCCCCTAAACGTTGTCCCCTGCATGTAATGCGCAGAACAGCCTACACTGCATATACTGTACATGAGATACTTAACCTTTTCTTTTCGCTCGACTCTAATCTGAATGATTTGCTAATTGGTTTGTAATTAGAGAGATATTTGTAGCAGAATCCCATGTATGTTCTTTTTACCTTTTTAGATACCGTTTTGTGTTATAAAAGATATAACAGATCAGAGGGGCTTCCTGTTTGCACTCGTGTTTTGGCAGAAGTGTATATGTGACCCTATAAATCTCCCTCACACCCGGCTTGGCAGTGTGACACTAGTGCAGCGACCTGGGGAAGAATCACTGAGCTGTTAGCAATAGATACAACGGATAGAAAAGACACTACACATAGGTTGGATTAAAGAGAGTATTTTATTGAAATAATTAATCTCTTTGCTGGTAGGGGCCTGCAGCACATTGCAGAGCGATATAGTAACACGCAGAGCAATGCACTGCAGGCCCCTCTGGCAGCAAAGGAGTGAAGACCAATGCAGGGTGTATAAAGATCTCACTGATAATTCATGCACAAAGGGCAGTTTGTTGCTGTGATCCAGAGGAAGGCGAAACATAACCCCTGCTGTGCAATGGGGGAAAAAAATTCCTTCCTGACCCCATTAAATGGCGATCGGATGGTCCCTGGATCACTGCGCAGTGAGATCAGATGGAACAGCACAGATCAGCGTTGTTATACACAAGGGCACACTCAGTATATAGAGATGCGGGTGATGGGGCCCTTGTGCCCCTGTGTATAACTCACCTGCTCCCCCATTCCCCTGCATATCTATCCCATTCACCCCTTTTCCTCCCGCATACCTCGCAGGGCCGGCCGGCCATTAGGCGGTCGCCTAGCGCGCAAAGGTCCTAGGGGCGCATTAATAATCATTATTATTTTTTCCTCTTATTATTTCTAATTTATTTATCTTTTTTTTTAAATTATTATTCTTTTTTTTATCCAGTATTTTGGCGCCCTTTTATTTTTATTTTGCGTCGCGCTGGGGTGCGGTCGCACCCCCTGCAGCCCCGATAGCTACGCCACTGTTTATTTTATTATTTTATTTATCTTATTATTTTTTATACAACTGGGGCACAAATTTTAAGTTTCGCCTCGGGCGCATGAAACCCGTGCTCCGGCCCTGCTCCTTGTTCTCTCTCACCCTCTCACACCCAATATCCCAATCTCCCTATAGTACCTGCCCCTCCCGCAGCCTTCCTGATCTTATCTGCCTCTCCTGCGGTCAAACCAACTTCTCAGGGCCCCTAGAATACCCCTGGATCTACGCCCTGGCTCCTCTGCTACCTGCTCCCGGGGTCTGCTGCTCCGCCTAAAAAAGGTGAAGCAGCAGATCTGTCCGCACCTCTCGTATTCTGCTACCTGCTCCCGGGGTCTTCTCCTCCGCCTAAAAAAGGTGAAGCAGCAGATCCGTCCACACCTCTCGTATTCTCCTAGGCCATCGTCCACCACGTCGCCAGACTTGACATCCGCTTCGTCGTCTGCCTCATCGGCCGCCTTGTAGCCCACCTCTTCGCACCACTTGACGCCCGCTTTATCGTATGCCTCGTCGTCCGCCTCGTAGCCCGCCTCGTCGTCTGGTGGCACAAAGGGCACCACCTTCGTGCGTGTCCTGATCTGCAGGAGACATGAAGTGTTTGTAACCAGGGACAGTGATACTCTGTATCGCAAGAGCTCCTGTGCCACTTATACCCCCTCCCCAATACCACGTTATACCGCCCTCCACAGGGCAAATACCCGTTATACCCACCTCCCCAGGCTCAGTACCCAGTTATACAACCCTCCCAAGGCCCAGTACCCTGCTATACGCTCCTCCCCAGGCCCAGTACCCGTTATACCCACCTCACCAGGCCCAGAACCCGTTATACCCACCTCACCAGGCCCAGTACCCATTATATACCCCTCCCCAGAAGGTCATGTTTCTATTTATCAAAAATACATTGAGTTACCTCTGGTTTTCAAGCATGTCCTGGGGGAGTTATCACAGAGACACAGAAACGTCGCTGAGTTTGGTGAGTAACTCCCTTAAACTCTCAGCAGTTGAATTCCCCATTAGGCGCTTAATGCGTTAAAAACAAGCGTTGCTATTTCTCTGCATGAAGTTGCAGGTAATTGGAAGAGTTACACAGTGACGGCTATTTCATCACTCACCTTCTTCCATCGAATCGGTCTTAGCGGTAGTGATCTCAGTATTATTTCCTCCTTCACATCGGATATCCATATCCATTCTTCGCCTCTGATCTGTATGCAAGACAATGCTTTAAGACAGGGTTGCGCAACCTTTTTCCCCTGCTCCCCCCTCCACCCTCCCCACCTTGTCTCCGACGTTCTGATGTAACGACGTCATGTGATATCACGTTGCTATGGCAATGCCACATCATGTGATGCCACGTTGCTGTCTCCAGAAGCCGCCGGAGCCAAGGAAAGGGAACTTACAGAGGCCTTGCGCGCGATTTCCGGCATTTAATTTAAATGCTGTGGGGAAGAGCGAGGGGCCACTATAAGCGCCGAGCCCCTCCCCAAGAAAATGTCGCACCCCTCGATTTGCGCACCCCTGCTTTAAGAGATATTCTAGGACCCTCCAACTCCTCCATCGGACCCTTCCTCATATTGACTGACCTTGCAGTGCTCTGCACTGACTTGCACTGACCTGCTATGGTGCCTCTCAAAATACCATGCTAACTCATTCTGAACATACATGTGTCATTTCTACATGTTACTCATCTTGTATGGGCCACAGACAGCTTTCCCGGGGTCCAGGACTAGTTGCCACCGGGGACACTCACCCATGGGTCGGCGACCTTGCGAGAACCCACCCCCCCAACCTGTTTTCTCTTGCATTGCCATAGACAACAACATTTCGGCCTGCTGGCCTTTCTCAGGTAAAGTGGCTAAACCCACTAAAGCCAGTAAAGAAAGGCCAGCAGCCGAAACATTGTAGTCTGTGGCACAATAAATTATCTTTTTTTATTCAAATCCGTGTGCCCTTTTCCATCAATCATATTGTATACATTGGACGAAATGCCGGTCTTCCCTGAGACTAAGGGGCACCGGTAAAAGTATCACTAATTGTTTTTTTTGGTGTGCAAAATCCCCATCATTTTTGCGTTCTCTTGCTCTGCCCCAATCTGACACACCACCTTGCTCTCTCACCCCCCTCTTACACTCCCGCGTCACCCTTTCCTTCCCCAAAGGTTGTCCTTTAATCAGATCTTACCCAAATTGTCTCCATCTCCCTTGGAAATGTTCTGTCTTTAAACTGTGCGGCTCCTCTTGATCCGAACTTACTTAGCTGACCCCTTTAGGTTTCGGCTCCGAGGGTCTAAAAAATAAGCGACTCCGAAAAGATGTGAAATATGCGCACGGGTCCTAATGGGGCACTGAGGGGGAGACTTAAATACTAGTAAATATAATCTACTGTGCTAACAAATATAATCTATTAACTAACAAATATAACTTATTAAACTAAGAAATATAACTTATTAAACTAAGAAATATAATTTATTAAACTAACAAATATAACTTATTAAACTAAGAAATATAACTTATTAAACTAAGAAATATAATTTATTAAACTAAGAAATATATCTTATTAAACTAAGAAATATAATTTATTAAACTAAGAAATATAACTTATTAAACTAAGAAATATAATTTATTAAACTACTGTAAGAAATATAACTTATTAAACTAAGAAATATAATTTATTAAACTAAGAAATATAACTTATTAAACTAAGAAATATAACTTATTAAACTTACAAATTTAATCTATTTAACTAAATAAATATCTATTAAACTAAATAAATATCTATTCAACTAAATAAATATAATCTACTTCAAAACAATACAATAAAAAGCTGGAGAAATGATACGTTAACCAAGCCACAGATGTGATGCCAATGAGCGTTGAACTCCTTGCAGATCCACCGTCAGCTGGTTGTGGCAGAAAATGGTGACATGCAGTAGAACAGAGTGGTTGAGCTGTAGCCACGGCAGTCAGGTCAGAAATCAACACAATATTTTTTGAAATTTAGAATGAGAATGTTCAGTATGTCACATTCTGGGCTCAGACACTGAGCCCTGTCACATGTTAGCAGCTTGTGATAATAGAAAGTATCCATATACTGGGATGTGATAAGAGACATTATAGTCATTTTATACTGGGTCCCATAACCTGCTTTATATGAAGTATCATTTTACACTAATTAGTAGAGATGTTACATTTTGAAAAAATAGAGCTTCTGGCGACAATGTTCATTTTCTCTACAAATGATAAATGAAAAAGTTGGATAAAACGTTATATGTGTGTGTGCGCGCGCAAAGTATTGCCAAAGTGTGGGACAATGATTACACGAATACTAGGGGGTACGGTATAATGGTTATACAGTACATTACATTTGTTTCTCTCTCTGTCTCTCTCTCTTCTCTCCTCTCTCTCTGTGTCTCTCTCTGTCTCTCTCTCATTCTCTGTCTCTCTCATTCTCTGTCTCTCTCTCTCTCTCTCTCTCTCTGTGTCTCTCTCTCATTCTCTGTCTCTCTCATTCTCTGTCTCTCTCTCTCTGTGTCTCTCTCATTCTCTGTCTCTCTCATTCTCTGTCTCTCTCTCATTCTCTGTCTCTCTCTCATTCTCTGTCTCTCTCTCTCATCCCTGTATGATAGGTATGTTCCAACTCTATTTTTTGCTCTTCTTTTCCGTTTGAGAGGAGGGAGTCCCTCACCTCTTCAGCCACACACCAGGAACGCTGGATTGCTTTCAGACGTTCGGAGAGGCGGATACAGTCGTGGATTGCAGGCACTGATTTATCTGGTAAGTACCGCAAACATGCTTGAACAAGGACCGTAGACATTTTATTTGATGGTTTAGATTATCATTGTCTGTGGTTGTTAGTTATTGGTATTAGAGTTTTTTGATGTTGTTACGAATCAAATACATTTTGAAGTAGTAATCCCCTCCGAACTGGGCATTCCTGGCCAATAATGCCCTGGCTGTAAGAGTTGAAGGGCCCAAGCAAAGCCCCCACCTCTATACACACTAACACTGCAGGGGCATCAGAGTGTCTCGTTGTCATGGCAACGGGGGGTGTCACGTGATGTCATTTGTTTAATAAATTCTTTTTTAAGGTGTCCCGGTTTTTCATTTTCGAAATCTGGTCACCCTATGTATTTATGCTGCATTCAGTGTTGTAATGTGCTGTAATTGGGTTACATGGCGTACATAGTGTATATACCGCATTCAGGGTAAGTGCTGTATGTGGATTATAAAGTGTATATATGCTGCATTCAGGGTTATAAGGTCGTTTATAGAGTATATACTGCATTCACGGTTACGTGCGGCATGTGGAGTATAAGGTGTATATATGCTGCATTCAGTGTTATAATGTGCTTTAAGTGGGTTACATGGCGGGTATAGTGGATATTCTGCATTCAAGGTTACGCGCCGTATTGGATTATAACGGGTATATATGCTACAGTCAGTGTTATAATGTGCGGTATTTGGGTTACAGGGGTGTATACGGTACCGCAGTGGTGGTGGCGTGCTGTATTTGGATTATATGGTATACACTGCAATCATGGTTACGTGCTGGGTTCTGAATATAATGTTTATAGACCACATGCGCGGTTACATGACGGGTTTGGATTATATGGCGTATATGCTTCATGCTTGGCTTCGGGCCATTGCGTGGAGCATAGGGGTGTGTATATACTGCCTTTGGGGGTCATGTGCTGTATTGGTCCAGCGTTACATGCTACATTCAAGACGACGTGGGGTATACGGTGCGTTATGCTGCAGGCTGAGGTATAACGCGTGTAGGGGTTAATTTCACTTCCTGTTCAGCGCAGGCCCTGGTAGGGTATGGGTAATCCCTCTTCCTGTTCAGCACTTGGCTCCCTCTATCGTATGGGTAATCCCATTTCCTGTTTAATATACGGCCCTGCGGTTGTATGGGTAATCCCATTTCCTGTTTAATATACGGCCCTGCGGTTGTATGGGTAATCCCAGTTCCTGTTTAACACACGGCCCTGCTATTGTATGGGTAACCCCCCACTTCCTGTTCAGCACATGGCCCTGCTATGGACGGGTAACCCCCCACTCCCTGTTCAGCACAGGGCTGCATGCCCCTGGTTTGGCGTGGGTAATCCCACTTCCTGTTCAGCGCATGGCCAGGGATGGTGCGGGTAATCCCACTCCCTGACTGGGCACGATCAGGAAAATATGCTGGTATAGCAAATATGCATGCGGGAAGGGGGTAAAGGGGCGGTTGCAAATAGCAGGCCTAACGCCCCTTCTTCGGTTAGCAGGAGGTCCCATGTATCGATGATAACATATCAATTCATGTTTCTTTCAGTCAGTTTCGGTACCTCGTGCGAGTAGCAATTCAGTTTTCATCCGGATCGGATCCGCCTCCGTCGACCCTCGATACTTCCCATACTCACAGAAAAACCCAGTAGACGGAACACATAGTTTAATCACGCAAATTGAAATCACACTCCCGCGACACTTAGCGCATCAATCAGAATGTACTTCGTAGACAAAATCATACAACTGCAGGCTGACGCGCGAAGCAAGGAAGAAGGCTGGTTCCAGAGGCAGCTGTTGATGCTCATGCACCGGCAGAATCACCAGCAGTAGTGACACCAGCGATAAGCGCAGCGCCAGTTCTAGCAACGCTAATCGCATCAGCAGCGGCGATAGCTCCAGCTATAGCGACAGTCGTAGCGCCAGCATTGGGGGCGGCGCCAGCGGTAGCGACACCTGTAGTTCCAGCAGCGGCAGTGGCCGCGGTTCCCCCGCAGGCGGTTAACAACACACCTCTAGGGGCCGGTGGGCAGGCCGGGCTAGTGGACTCACCATCCTCCATGCTCCCCCTCCCTCAGGCGGCACCCGCCTCAGAGGAGCTAGCCAAGGATAAGAGGATGCCCGATGCGGCATATAAGGTCTCTTATACATCCAGACCTAGCTCAGTGGGCTTGCACTTGCTGAAAGAGGTGAAGGACAAGATATGGGCCGGGGAGTACGTAGATATATTATCTCTGCTACAAGGCTACAGGGAGGCGTTGGCCGCGTCCTCAAAGACGGGGGAAGCGAAGAAGGTGGATGTGGAAAAGAGGCTTTTCCCACACACCTTTCGCAATTGGTCTAAGGCATTTGTTATCCTGGCTGGAGTAATTGGGGAGAAGGATCCCCAGGCGTGCGCCTCGCTCTTTACGTATCACGACATGATCGAGGAAGCACACCACACGTACGGGGGAACGGGTTGGTGGACATATGACCAGTGCTTTAGGCAATCAATAAAGGCCCAAGAGGTGATACCATGGAACGTCAAGGACGTCAACCTTTATTTGCAGTTTGTGTCTGGGGGCGGGGCAGATTCCTTTCGAGGGTGCGGCACCGGAGGTAGGGGGACATGGCGGAATAACGTACCAGGGACTAGCCAGTCGCTGCACACCAACTCGGGCGTCTGTTGGCCGTTTAACCAGTCCAACTGCACGTACGACAACTGCCGTTTCCAACACATCTGCTCCATTTGCGGCGGCCGCCAAGCCCAGGCAAAGTGTTTTAAGAAGGGCGGTCGCAGGGGGAGGAGCGCAGGGCAGAAATTTGGACGCGAGGGCAGCGACACCAATAATCGTCGCCAATTTGGCACCGTGGCTAGCAAGGTATCCCAATAGGGAAGCAGCCCAGCTACTCTTAGCTGGGTTGAAGGGGGGTTTAGGATCCCGTTTGAATATCAAGCGGGATCTGAGTTTAGTCGGAACTTGAAATCGGTCAGGACAGACGGTGACGTAGCTAGGGAAAAGGTCTGGAAGGAAGTCCAATTGGGAAGGATGGCTGGCCCCTTCGAGTCCCCTCCCTTGCCTAATCTCAGGATTTCCCCATTGGGAGTGGTCCCCAAAAAAAGAGGCTGGGGAGTATAGGTTGATACAACACCTATCCTACCCCGAGGGGTCGTCGGTAAACGACGGCATTGACAGGGAGTTGTGTTCGGTGTCTTACGCGAACTTCGATCAAGCCGAAGCGCTGGTGGAAAGGATGGGAGAAGGGGCTCTAATGTCAAAAGCCGACATCAAATCGGCCTTCAGACACTTGCCAGTCCACCCCGAGTGCTTTCATTTGCTAGGCTGCATGCTCGAAGGTCAGTACTACATAGACTTATGCTTACCAATGGGAGGGGCGCTTTCTTGTTTTTATTTCGAGACATTTAGCACCTTCCTAGAATGGGTGGCCCGGAAGAGGGTGCAGGCAGCGGGGGTCATGCACTACTTGGACGACTTCCTTTTTGTTGGCCCCAGGGGTTCGGACTTATGCGCTAGGTGGCTGTTCGAATTTTCAGCCCTGGCGCGTGAATTCGGCGTTCCTTTGGCCGACGAGAAGACGGTGCGGCCAACAACCACTCTTACCTTTTTGGGCATAGAAATCGACTCTGAGGCGATGGAGTACAGGCTCCCTCCGAAGAAGCTGGTCGCCCTAAGCAGGCTTCTCCACGAATTCATAGCTCTCAAGAAAACATCATTGAGGCACTTCCAGGCGCTGCTAGGCCACTTAGTATTTGCTGCGCGCGTAATGCCGGCTGGGAGGGTTTTCGCCAGGCGCCTCTCCGCAGCAACGGTCGGGGTGAGACGACCCAACCACTTCATCCGCATCACCGCCGAAATCCGAAAGGACTTGACGGTGTGGCTGCGTTTTTTAAAGGATTATAACGGCAGAACCTTGTGGCGAGGTCCCCCATCCAACAACACAGAGTTGCAGTTGTTTACAGACGCCTCAGGGTCAGTCGGTTTTGGGGCCTACTTCGGTGGGGCATGGTGCGCGGAGCGGTGGCCTCCCCCCTGGCGGGGGACGCCGCTCATTAAGAACTTGGCGTTCTTGGAACTATTTCCCTTGCTCGTCGCAGTGCGCCTGTGGGGTCACTTATTCGCAAATAAGCAAGTAATTTTTTGGACAGACAACATGGGTGTAGTGGAAGCCGTGAACAATTTCGGCTCACGCTCCCCGCCGGTGCTGTCCCTTCTGCGCTGTTTCGTACTGGCATGCTTGCAATTGAACATAGCGTTCAAGGCTCGACATGTCCCGGAGGTGGCGAATAACATTGCTGATGCCTTATCCCGGTTACAGATGGCGCTGTTTCGGAGACTGGCCCCCGGGGCGGACCTAATCGGCAGTCCATGCCCTGCAGACCTTTGGGTGCTGGCGACGACCCAGTGACCTCGTTGGTACGATCATCGCTGGCTCCGAGTACGTGGCGGGCCTATTCGGCAGCGTGGCGCGATTATCAAAGTCTGGCAGGGGAATTGGGTCTCGACGTATTGGGAGTCGGGACCTTGCTATCATTTGTCCTAAACTTAAGGGGAAGGGGTTTAGCGGGAGTATCCATAGGAAAAAAGTGACAGGGGTCTCCTTCTTTTTGCAGCTAGAGGGCAAGGGGGACCCAACGAAGGCATTTATCATCAAAAGGGTCCTAGCGTGGTTAACGAAGGGGACGGCGACAAATGACAGCAGAAGGCCAGTGACACCAGCGATATTAGAGGGTTTAATGCAGGCCAAGACAGAGTGTGCCTATCGGGGTTCGAGGCGAAACTTTTCCGGCTGACGTTTGCATTGGCTTTCTTTGCAGCACTGCGAGCCGGGGAGCTGGTGTGCGCGTCGCGCAAAGGCGAGGGAGGGATGCAGTTTGAGGACATAGTCTTAGGGGAAGGGTGGGTCAAACTACACGTGAAAAGGTCAAAAACAGACCAGCGGGGGAGGGGAGCGTGGATATCTTTGCTAGGGCTACCAGGGACCAAATTTTGCCCAGTGAGCACGCTCAGGGAATACTTGGCATGCAGGCCAGACGGTCAGGGCCCCCTGCTCCTTCACGCGGACGGGGTACCGTTATCTAGATTCCAGTACCTGTGGGTTTTCCGCATGTGTCTAAGACACCAGGGCCTCGAAGAGGCACAATACGGGACACATTCGTTCCGGATTGGGGCGGCAACGGAGGCATCACGCGCGGGGCTGTCAGTAGCTGCGATACAAAAGATAGGGCGATGGAAGTCTAACAGATACCGGTCCTATATCAGGCCCGCATTATCTGGTATTTAGCGTGCTTGGATAAACCCCCTCATCCTCTTTATACCTTCACAGACGCCGCACCCACTTGGATAATCGGAGACTCGCTTATACACTGGGCAGAGAAGCGGGCCGTCAAACGCCCATGCGGGGCTAACCTCGGGTTGCGAACGGAGGAGGCAAATGTGGTATGGGGGGGAGGTTGGGGGCTGCGGTGGGCTCAGTTGCTCCCGCGGCTAATGGTGATGGGCAGGGATAGGACGGCGCCGCAGATCTTGCTCCTCCACATCGGGGGCAACGACCTGGCCGCTCGACGCTACTTCAAGCTGGTTAATTCAATAAAACACGACCTGGCCCTCATACTCACCAGTTGGCCAGAAGTACAGATCGTTTGGTCGGACATATTGTGCAGGAGAGTGTGGAGGGGCCATCGACCGAGCGCGGGTCAAACTGAACAAGATGGTGGGGAAGTTTGTGACGCAGTGTGGGGGATGGCAGATCACCCATCCCGAGTTTGACTACAAGTCAACCGGCCTGTTCCGGGCCGACGGCACACACTTATCCGAGATAGGGGCGGACTTGTTCAATAACGATTTGCAGGAGGGGCTGGAGAGGGTCCTTGCGGGGTTGGCGGCACGGTCTAATTTAAGGAGGTTTAAATAGAGCCGTGAGTGGCGGCAGTTCGGGGGTAAGTGCTTGTCCTTGCCAGATGGGCTCGGGGCGGGCGTCGCCCAGGGGTAGGAGCGATTGGGCGGGGTCAAGCTAACGTGACACCCGGGAACCCACTCGCGACAACGGCCGGCTCTTTAGGGGTCGGCCGGGTACGGGGGCAGCAGGCCAAGGCCTGGCTGACCCTCTGACCCCACTCTGGCTTGGACTAGCGCTTACTCCAGTATTATGATTGTTAATAAACAAAGCCGCGGCCTTTTATACCTCCAAACTGAGTCTGTCATTACTTGTCTGTTATATGTGGGTACCGGTTCCAAGTGGGAGGGGGTCCCTCGCAGCCTCCCTGGTCAAGCAATCCCTCCAGCCAATTAGGCGAGGGAAGCCCATGACCAGGGGGCAAGCCCCCCTCCCCCCTCACCTCGCTGGGATCTCTGGGCCGCCGTCGCGGCCCCCCCTGGGGGGGGGGGGGGGGGGACAGGCCTAGGGCAGTACAAAAGAGGCAGCCTGGAGCTGAATCTTCCATTCTGCTCCCGGTCTGCTGCGAAGTTCCCACCCACCCACCCCATTAGCAAGACAGTGGGGGACAGACGCTTGCCCCCGGCCACTCCGTGGAGTATTTACAATTCCCTTGGTGATAAGCTGTCTGCACTACCTGTAAGCTGTAACATGTACCATCATATTTTACAGGGCAGTGTCCGAAGACCTCCCGAGAAACAAAGGACTGAAGTTCCTTCAGGAGGCTCCAGTTGGTCATTTTACCACTGTCGCGGCGGCAGTTCGGGGGTAAGTGCTTGTCCTTGCCAGATGGGCTCGGGGCGGGCGTCGCCCGGGGGTAGGAGCGATTGGGCGGGGTCAAGCTAACGTGACACCCGGGAACCCACTCGCGACAACGGCCGGCTCTTTAGGGGTCGGCCGGGTACGGGGGCAGAAGGCCAAGGCCTGGCTGACCCTCTGACCCCACTCTGGCTTGGACTAGCGCTTACTCCAGTATTATGATTGTTAATAAACAAAGCCGCGGCCTTTTATACCTCCAAACTGAGTCTGTCATTACTCGTCTGTTATATGTGGGTACCGGTTCCAAGTGGGAGGGGGAGGGGGTCCCTCGCAGCCTCCCTGGTCATGCAGGAGACAGAAAGGTAGATAGAGACACAGACAGAGAGCTACCAGAGAAGGTGTTACATGGGTGAGTGCTGAGTTATTACTGTGACTCTGATGCTAACATGACATTAGGTTCTGGGCTCTGCGTCCCACACATGATGAACACCATGACCATGTATAAAACTGAGGGGTACATATATATGTATATATATATAGCAACTGTAAATATTACTGTATGTTCATTTGCATGTCTTAGACAGGTCTGCAACCCTGTCTTTCCCCATTGTCACCCAGCATACAGCGCTTCCACTGCAGCAAGGGATTCTGGGAAATGACATGCAAATGAGCACTCAGTGCCACCTTTTGTCTCAAGCTCGTATTACACAAGCCAATCCTCAAGCCAATGCATGCTGTTTTAAACACAGCTTTTAGACAGAGGCTGGGATGAGATGCAAAGCCATTAAACCCACTCACAGACATTTTTTTTTTTTTTTTTACGGTTCACATATTAACAACCATTTAGTATCATTTTACAGAAAATAATAAACCGAAAACATCACTATACAATCCTTATATTGCCAAGACAAAAACCAACCCAAAGGCACAAAACCATTCTAAAAAGCCAAACAAAACAACACATTCCAAGGCATCATCTGTGCATCTACTACCAAACACACTCAATACAAAAAAATATGGTTACTTCCCATTTCTACACGCGACTTTTCGTACTTTCCACAGGACATTTAACATTGCATCTAATTACTTCACGTGTACCAGCAATTTCTCTAACGCCTCACGGATATGATACGTACTACATTGTATTCCTAATTTTCTTACTTCCTCTTTAGACACCTCTGCTTTTGGGAACTGTACTTTCAGCCATTCCGTTTTTGAAACATTTAACCCTAAGTCACCTGCCTCTTTATTTATATTATTTATCACCTCTTTTACATGCCACTCCCTCGCCTTCCTTTCTCTCTCGCTTTCATAACTTACTTTTGTTCTTCCACTAAGGCCTGCCTTTTCTCCTTTTCCCCCTTTACTTTCCCTAATCTCTCCCCCTTCACCCCCACTCTGTTGGCCTGCCTTTCCATCACTTTCATTCCCACTTACTGCACTTACACTTCTCTGTATTTTAGTTCCCTCCACGCTTATCTGGCTTTGTGAGGACGAGCTATTGCCCTCACTTCTCTCCTTCTCTCTCACCTCTCCCCTAGCCTCTTTTATTTTAACCCACTGTACATGCTCCTTTTTTAATTCTTCATACTGCTCTTTTGTCAGCTGTTTTCTTTGGTACATCAGTTTTTCTAATCTTTCTATTATCTGTTCCTCACTACTCCCCCCATGCTGCTTCCGAAAAATACCAACCCAAAACAGAACATCTCCCACTGCGTCTTCAAAATGTTCCATCTTCACTTTTAGGGTTACTTTCCCTGATACTTTTACAACTTTACCCTCTACACCTTCCTCTCTAGGCTCCCCTTTACTCTGGCTATCCTTATCTTCCTTTGTTTCTATCCCTTGCAGATTTTTACGCTTTTGAGCTTTTTTCCCTCCTATTTCCATTTCCTCCTCCAAGACATCTTGGGGACCTTCCCTCCCCCTCTGTGCATCTTGAAACTCCATACTTTCTGCCCAGCTAGGTTCCACCACACTCAATGACCGTATTTCCCCCTCCCCCGCATCTTTCTGATGCACTGTTCCCGTCTCCTCCCCTCCCCCCACCTCCAGTTTCTGGGCCAAGGAGTCCAGGAAGAAATCTTCCTCTTTTTTCTCCACGATATCACTTATAGAACCCGCCAAACCCTCTATTGGGCCACTTTCTACCCTTTCTTCTCTTCTTAAATCCTCCTCATACATTGCTGTTATAGCCGGATCAAGCCCTCCCTCTTGGGAACTCTCCATCTCAAAAATTCCCTGACCCTCAACTGTCTCTTCCTCTTCTTCTAGCACACTGTCCCCTTTAGCTGTCTGGGCATATGTCCTTTTAGTGCACTGCCGTGCCAAGTGTCCTTCCTCTCCGCAAAGATGGCATCTCTTAGGGACACCACAGTTGGCTGCAGTATGTCCCTCTTCCCCGCAATTACGGCACACAATTCCCGTTTTCGTGCAACCCTCCTTTGTATGTCCATAAGTGTGGCAATGCCTGCAATATAGAGGCTGTCCCGGGTAAAACAAAAATCCTCTGTCTCCTCTACTATTGAACATGGCCGGTGGGTGTGTAACTCCTCCCACACATGATGGATCCCGTCTGAACCGTACCCAGAAACGTCTCTTCCCGTTGAACATGCCATACGGATTTTTTAGTTCTTCACCTCCTCTAATCATTTCACAATACCGTTTCAAAAAACACACAATCTCCTCTTTCCTTGCATACGGAGTGTACATGTGAAGTACAAGTGGTCTCTCCTCCAGCATAAAACTTGGGATTACCTTTACATGCAAATGAACATACAGTAATATTTACAGTTGCTTTATGCTTTACTGTGGAGGGTTTTTGTCACTTTTTTATCCACCATAACCTTAATAGTAGTGGTGATTACCTAGTCTAGTCTCAAACCTGCTTTGCCATTAAGACCAACCCCACACTGATGAGACCCATTAAGGTCGAAACAGCTGTGTAGCTGAGCCTGTGTCCCCTTGGCCTTGAGTCATCGTCCCTTCGGGGACTAAAGACTCCTGCTGCTTTTGGGGGGGCACGCCATCTCGAGCTAAGAGGAGTGATCCTGAGCGAGCGGTTCTGAGCGAGCGGATGCGGAAGTGAGGGGCCGGCACCTTTGCCCTGGGACATCGCCTTTACTGGCTAAAGTCCCTTGCTGCTTTTGGGGTGCCGCACCTGAGCTTGAGAGAGCAGAGATGACGTCACAAGCTGGAATGCGCAATTCCATTCGGTTCCTGATCGAGGAGACCGAGAGAAGTCGAGTGAACCTGCTGTGGATAGTGGAGAAGGTGCTGAAGCAATTGATCGGTCTGGACACTGAGAGGATCTTCTGCCTTCAGGATTTCCCTGCACAGGGGATTTATGACCTGACCTGTCATCAAGAAGCGGATGTTTGGTGCACTTTTGAAAAGTGCAAGGAGAAGTCTGGTGATCCGATCTTACATGGCATCAAGGTAATTCCAAGTTTTATGCTGGAGGAGAGACCACTTGTACTTCACATGTACAATCCGTATGCAAGGAAAGAGGAGATTGTGACTTTTTTGAAACGGTATTGTGAAATGATCAGAGGAGGTGAAGAACTTAAAAACCCATATGGCATGTACAACAGGAAGAGACGTTTCTGGGTACGGTTCAGACGGGATCCATCATGTGTGGGAGGAGTTACACACCCACCGGCCATGTTCAATATCAGAGGAGACAGAGGATTTTTCTTTTACTCGGGACAGCCTCTATATTGCAGGCATTGCCACACTTATGGACATACAAAGGAGGGAGGGTTGCAGGAAAACGGGAATTGTGTGCCGTAATTGTGGGGAAGAGGGACATACTGCAGCCAACTGTGGAGTCCCTAAGAGATGCCATCTTTGCGGAGAGGAAGGACACTTGGCACGGCAGTGCACTAAAAGGACATATGCCCAGGCAGCAAAAGGGGGCATTGTGCTAGAAGAAGAGGAAGAGACAGTTGAGGGTCTGGGAATTTGTGAGATGGAGAGTTCCCAAGAGGGAGGGCTTGATCCGGCTATAACAGCAATGTATGAGGAGGATTTAAGAAGAGAAGAAATGCTAGCAAGTGGCCCAATAGAGGGGGAGGTGGAAGTGGAAATAATGGACACGAGCGGACCCAAGAAAGGGGCGCAAAAACGAAGTTTACAAAGTGACAATGATGTTTGTACAGTTGATGGGGAGGGGAAGAGTGAGCTACGGCAAGATAAGGTGACGAAGTCAAAGTTTTGTGCGCTGGATTTGTCCAGTATTGACGTTAGTAGGGAAGAGGAACAGACCGTGAGTAAAGGAAAAGAGGAAAATAAGAAGTTAGATAGGGAAGCGCAAGAAACTGAGGAGAAGGCAGGCCCTGGTGGTGCGAGTGGAAAAGGTAAAGAGGGAAAGAGTAAGTGTAAAGGGTTTGTTGTTAGTGGAAGCAAAAACGAGTCTTCGCAAGGGATAGAAACAAAGGATGATAAGGATTGCCAGAGTAAAGTGGAGCCTAGAGAGAAGGGTGTAGAGGGTAAAGTTAAAAAAGTATCAGGGAACGTAACCCTAAAAGAGAAAATGGAACAATTTGAGAACGCAGTGGGAGATGTTCTGTTTTGGGTGGGTATTTTCCGGAAGCAGCATGGGGGTAGTAGTGATGAACAGATAATAGAAAGATTGGAAAAAATGATGTACCAAAGAAAACATCTGACAAAAGAGCAATATGAAGAATTAAAAAAGGAGCATGTACAATGGGTTAAAATAAAAGAGGCTAGGGGAGAGGTGAGGGAGAAAGAGAGTAGCGAGAGCAACAGCTCGTCCTCACAAAAAAGTCAGATAAGCGTGGAGGGAACTAAAATACAGAGAAGTGTAAGTGGAGTAAGTGGGAACGAAAGTGAAGAAAAGGCAGGCAAAAAAGGGATTGTACAGGCAAAAGAGGCAAATTCTGCGGGAGATAGTAAGGGGAGGAGCACCCAGGGAAAGGATGAAGTAGGGCTTACAAAGGAAGAGGTTTTGCACAATCAACTTGCGAGGGGATTTGGGCGGAGATATTGGGATGTGAAAGAGGCAAGGGACGGGTATGAAAAAAGTGTGATGTCTGGATTCCAGTTAGAGGAAAGTAAGAGAGGTTTGGAACGTATGGAGAAAGAATTAAAACATATGATCGCATCACTTGAGAATAGAGAAAGGGTTTTTGTTTTTAAATGAAAGAATCTTGAAGTATATGGTTCTTATCTTTGTATGATGTTTTGGTTATAGGGTTTTTTCGTAAAGTTATGTTTTTTTTTTCCCTTCTGAAAAGTTTATCTTTGTGTTTGTATATATCTGAAGGATGAAGGAAGAAAATGTAAATATATTATGTTTTGGTGTCTTTCTAATGTTGGGTGACTGTTGTCACTATGGTGTGTTTTTTTGGTTTCCAAAAAAGTCTGTAAACTTAAAAAAGTTGTTGAATAAAAAAGTTTAAAAAAAAAAGGTTGAAACATGTCTGTGAGTGGGTTTAATGGCTTTGCATCTCATCCCAGCCTCTGTCTAAAAGCTGTGTTTAAAACAGTGTGCATTGGCTTGAGGATTGGCTTGTGTAATACGAGCTTGAGCCAGGGGGGATTCCCTTGCCACGTGGCTCGCCCTCCATCAGCCTCTGCGGCTGGGGAGGGGGGGGGCCAGAGGGAGGACGAGGAGAGGCACAACAACCCCCCACGTTTTTTTGCCACGACGGTTCCCCCAACAGAATGGCCGTGGGTATCCCCCAACCCCCCCCGGGGTTGGAGCACGGGACACTCAGTGGGGTTACATGGCAGTGGTATAATGTGCTGTAATTGATTTCTTTCAACATTGGATAAAGTTATGATCAATGCTAGAATGGCCGTGGGTATCGCTGCATACCGCATTCGTAGTGATAGCGGGCTGTATGTGGGGAATAAAGTGTATACACCTCAGTGTGGTTATAATGCGTTGTATTCGGGGTATGGTTATAATGCGTTGTATTCGGGGTATAATGCATACGAGCTGCATTCGAGGTACAATTGGCTGTAATTGGGTTACATGGCGTATATTGTATTTGGATTATAGGGGGTGTATATATACCGCATCCGAAGTTACAATGGGCTGTAATGGGGTGACATGGTGTATATAGTGTGTATACTGCACTCGTAGTTACGTTCTGTTGTACGCTAGGGTGTGTATAGGTGCTGCATTCGCCGTTACAATGTACTGTAACTGGGTTACATAGCGTATATAGTGTATATACTGCATTCACGGTTACGTGCTGCATGTGGAGTATAAGGTGTATTTATGCTGCATTCAGTGTTGTAATGTGCTGTAATTGGGTTACATGGCGGGTATAGTGTATATACCGCAGTCAGGGTTAAGTGCGGTATGTGGATTATAAGGTGTACATTTGCTGCATGCAGGGTTATAAGGTGTCGTAATTGGGGTACATGGCGTATATAGAGTATATACTGCATTCACGGTTACGTGCTGCATGTGGAGTATAAGGTGTATTTATAGAGTGACCATTTGTCCCGGTTTTGCCGGCACAGTCCCGTTTTTTTCTGTGCTGTCCCGGTTGACAGTCCGTCCCGGAAATGTCCCGGGTTTTGCCCCTGGTGACTGGTACCGTGCGCGAGGCGGCGGCGGTGCGCGGAGGCGGCAGCGTGAGGAGGATGCGGCGGTGCGCGGAGGCGGCAGCATGAGGATGCGGCGGTGCGCGGAGGCGGCAGCGTGAGGAGGATGCGGCGGTGCGCGGAGGCGGCAGCGTGAGGAGGATGCGGCGGTGCGCGGAGGCGGATGCGGCCGTATTATTTTTTTTTCCCCAATAGCAGGATTTGCCGGGGGCGGGGCTTAGTATTGGGGACGGATGTAGTGTGTGTGTGTGTGTGTGTGTGTGTGTGTGTGTGTGTGTGTGTGTGTGTGTGTGTGTGTGTGTGTGTGTGTTTTTTTCACCAGAAGGAAGGCTCACAGCTGGCAACTGAAACTGCCGGCAGACTGGAAAAAAGCCTCACTACTTCTGGCTCCCTGCATTACAGGTCGCCTGTGTGTGTGACTGCCCCCTTCCCAGTCTGTGTGTGTGTGTCTGCCCCCTTCCCAGTCTGTGTGTGTGTGTCTGCCCCCCTCCCAGTCTGTGTGTGTGACTGCCCCCCTCCCAGTGTGTGTGTGTGACTTCCCCCCCTCCCAGTGTGTGTGACTGCCTCCCCTCCCAGTCTGTGTGTGTGACTGCCCCCCTCCCAGTCTGTGTGTGTGACTGCCCCCCTCCCAGTCTGTGTGTGTGACTGCCCCCCTCCCAGTCTGTGTGTGTGACTGCCTGCCTCCCAGTCTGTGTGTGTGTGACTGCTCCCCTTTCCAGTCTGTGCAAGTGTGACTGCCCGCCTCCCAGTCTGTGTGTGTGACTGCCCCCCCTCCCAGTTTGTGTGTGTATGACTGCCTGCCTCCCAGTCTGTGTGTGTGACTGCCCCCTCCCAGTCTGTGTGTGTGACTGCCCCCCTCCCAGTCTGTGTGTGTGTGACTGCCCCCCCTCCCAGTGTATGTGTGACTGCCCCCCTCCCAGTCTGTGTGTGTGACTGCCCGCCTCCCAGTCTGTGTGTGTGTGACTGCTCCCCTTTCCAGTCTGTGCAAGTGTGACTGCCCGCCTCCCAGTCTGTGTGTGTGACTGCCCCCCCTCCCAGTTTGTGTGTGTATGACTGCCTGCCTCCCAGTCTGTGTGTGTGACTGCCTCCCCTCCCAGTTTGTGTGTGTATGACTGCCCCCCTCCCAGTCTGTGTGTGTATGACTGCCCCCCTCCCAGTCTGTGTGTGTATGACTGCCCCACCTCCCAGTGTGTGTGACTGCCCCCCTCCCAGTGTGTGTGTGACTGCCCCCCCTCCCAGTTTGTGTGTGACTGCCCCCTCCCAGTGTGTGTGTGACTGCCCCCCCTCCCAGTGTGTGTGACTGCCCCCCTCCCAGTGTGTGTGTGACTGCCCCCCTCCCAGTGTGTGTGACTGCCTCCCCTCCCAGTGTTTGTGTGACTGCCCCCCACCCAGTGTGGGTGTGTGACTGCCCCCCACCCAGTGTGGGTGTGTGACTGCCCCCCTCGCAGTGTGTGTGTGACTGCCCCCGCACCCAGTGTGTGTGTGTGTGTGTGACTGCCCCCTCCCAGTCTGTGTGTGTGTGACTGCCCCTCCCTCCCAGTGTGTGTGTGACTGCCCCCCTCCCAGTGTGTGTGTGACTACCCCCCTCCCAGTCTGTGTGTGTGTGACTGCCCCCCCTCCCAGTCTATGTGTGTGTGACTGCCCCCCCTCCCAGTCTGTGCGTGTGTGACTGCCCTCCCCCTCCCAGTCTGTGTGTGTGTGACTGCCCCTCTCCCAGTCTGTGTGTGTGTGACTGCCCCCCCTCCCAGTGTATGTTTGACTGCCCCCTCCCAGTCTGTGTGTGTGACTGCCCGCCTCCCAGTCTGTGTGTGTGTGACTGCCCCCCCTCCCAGTCTGTGCGTGTGTGTGACTGCCCTCCCCCTCCCAGTCTGTGTGTGTGTGACTGCCCTCCCCCCTCCCAGTCTGTGTGTGTGTGACTGCCCCTCTCCCAGTCTGTGTGTGTGTGACTGCCCCCCTCCCAGTGTATGTTTGACTGCCCCCCTCCCAGTCTGTGTGTATGTGTGACTGCCCCCTCCCAGTCTGTGTGTCTGTGTGTGTGTCTGTCTGCCCCCTGCCACTGTGTGATGCCCCTCTCCCAGTGTGTGTAAGTGCCCCCTCCAAGTCTGTGTGTGTGTGTGTCTGCCCCCTCCCATTCTCTGTGTGTGTGTGTGTCTGCCCCCCTCCCATTCTGTGTGTGTGTGTGTCTGCCCCCCTCCCATTCTGTGTTTGTGTGTGACTGCCCCCCCCCAGTGTGTGTGTGACTGCCCCCTCCCAGTGTCTGTGTGTATCAGTGACAGAATGTATACAGACACCAACCCACTCACCCACTCACCCACGTGTCAGTCAGTCACCCACGTGTCAGTCAGTCACCCACCCATATGTCAGGCAGTCAGTCATCCACCCACCCACGTGTCAGGCAGTCTAACATGTCAGTCAGTCACCCACCCACGTGTCAGTCAGTCACCCACCCACGTGTCAGGCAGTCAGTCACCCACCCACGTGTCAGGCAGTCAACCCAAGTGTCAGGCAGTCACCCACCCAAGTGTCAGGCAGTCTCCCACCCACCCCCCCAAGTTTCAGGCAGTCGTACTGAGCCACTAATTGAGCCAGCTGTGCTGAAGTAGGGATATCCTAAAAACCTGGCCTGTGTGCGGCCCTCGAGGACTGGAGTTGTGCAGGCCTGCCCTAGAGAAAGTGCAGCGCACCATGATCCAGAGAAGAGGCAGGTCTGGCAAAAATCTATCTTTATTAGAAAGTCATAAAAACAAGGGATGCAACCCCACCCCACTCTGCCACATAACCAGGATGCTGACGCCCACCTGATGACGTCAGAGCTACCATATGGCGCCCCCTAGTGACGTCAGACGTCTAGGTCTAAATCCCTGGCAATACAGCATAGAGCTGCCTTGGAGGACTGCAGCCACAGCCACACATGGGGGAGTGTTCAGTCTGGGGAGAGGTGTGGCTGAGGCTGCAGTCCTCCAAGACAGCTCTATGCTGTATTGCCAGGGATTTAGACGTCTGACGTCACTAGGAGGCGCCATGTGGTAGCTCTGACGTCATCAGGTGGGCGTCAGCATCCTGGTTATGTGGCAGAGCCGGGAGGGGTGAGTATCAGGGGTGGTGGTATATATTGTGACTGTTTCTTGTGTTTGGTAGCCTTCACCTTGAGAAAGGCTGTATTTGACTGCCGAAACGTTGGACTTTGTGGCATATTAAACCTCCTTTGAGTAAGACCGTGTGCCTGCTTCTTCTTCTTTGTCCGGCTACAGGAAGGGTCAGGAGACAGGGAGGACAGAGGCAGGAGAACCCCATCTGGCTCCGGCCTTGCCTGTCCCTACGAATACAAACATACAACCCCTCACTGAATAACATAGCCCTAACCCCATGTAATAATCCTGGGTGTAAACAAAATAATGGTTTTATGAATATTGTAATGGTTTATTAGGGACCTAGGAGGTGGCCAGTGGGGCTGTTATGTGTATTTGTGTTTATTGTGGGTAGCGGGGATGGGTGAACGGGGTATTGGCCCCAAGGATGGGTGTTTAGGCCTACCGGGTGGGGGGGTAGTGGGAGGGGTTAACCCCTTCATTACCTTAGCGGTATTAACCACTAAGTTAAAGAAGAGGTTAAGTCATCCCCCAACCCCCTGGCAAGGCCTAAACACCCAGCCAGGGCCAAATACCACCTTCTCCCACCCCCGCTACCCACAATAAGCCTGGCACGGGTGTATAACCCCTTCATTGCCTTGGCGGTAATGAAGTTGCCTGTAAATGCATTTTTTATGCATGGGATTCATGCCGGGGGTCTCTGATGCTGATATTAATGGATATCAGCTCCGGGATACATGCATTTTATTTTCATCGCAGCTTCACCCCACCTTCTTGCCTACTTTTGTGGCTGGACAATTTGGAGAAGAAACAGCAATTTTAAAGTGGCGATCAGCCGCAATAAGCTGATCAGGGCTTATAGAATTGAGCGTGTTTGAAAAAGTGGCGATCAGTGCCGAAAAGTGGCTTATCACCGCGCATCTGCAGATTTTATTTATTTATTTATTTTTCGGCAAAAAAAAAACCGGTTATTTTTGCTCTAATCGCCAGCTTCTCTGGGCTTACTGAATCGCTGTAGGCGATTACTGCATGAGGGCCTTAGGGAGGATTTGTTCCTGTAAAGTACACCTAGTTTGGCATAGGATTTGGATGTCAGGGTATCAATGTGCAACCCAAATGTTAAATGGGAGTTGAACTATATGCCCAGATATTTCAAACCAGTAACAGGGGCTAGGATGGTATTAGAGCTGGTTTTTATCTGAAGCTCTGTCATTGGTAGCTTTAGCAATTTAGCTCTGGTCCCAAATACCATTGTTACAGTCTTGTCAGTGTTTAAAATCAGTTTGTTTTGGGAAATCCAGTTTCAAGTCTCAAAAAATCAGATTGAAGTATGTGTTCAAGGTCAGAGAGGCGAGGGCTGCGTGCATATAGGATAAGATCTAAGGCCTCTCACAATAACCCGTTAGGAATATAAATTCCTCATCTATCCGACATAAGTATAAAATATACTCTACCTAGACCCCTAATACAGAGTTACCCACCTTATACGGGAGCAGCTGCCAGACGAGTATACACTGGCGACACACTTTATTCGAGCTCGGCTAGTCCCACGAATTCGGGTATACCCGGGTGTATTGAGGTTTGTGACTGTTTTCTGCCCGAGTGCATTGGGTTATTTTCCAGACAGGGATTGAAGCATTTTATTCCCGCTGGCTGCAATACTGCACAGTATATATATATATGCTGCATTACAATTCATGAATTTATGCCATCTGGTAGACACGCGAAGCATTGCAGCCTATTAAATCCTAATCATTATCATTTAACAGATCAGCCGCCCGTCAGCCAGGCATGAACCCAGGCTGGGAAGGCAAACGGAACGGGGCTTGTCAGAGGTGAGGAGCGGCGCATTCCAGGTATCTGCCAGGTACATACTGGGTATTTGCTCGAATAAAGTGTGTCGGTGCAGTAGTAAATGTATCTTATTTCTTTTGCCACTGGAGGGCAGCGTGGAGTTACACGGAGTGGCGCCCGTAAGGACGACGTGCCAGTTAGGCGGAAGGAGAAGCGCACACACTTTTATGTGAAACGGATATATTTGGGGAGGGATTTTGTAGTCTGAGTGAGAAAATTGATATTTTGTCACAATGGAAAAATTAACCATTTAAATATGCACAGATTTTATCCCACTTTTGGAAATTAGGGATGTTGCCTAAAAGTTTGAGAATGCACAAAGTGCCACCCCTGGGCTTTAATGAAGCAGCATTTGTGGGATAAAGGGAACAGCATTCTGTATAAAGGTATTTTGGGCTCGATATAAATAATTGAAGCCAAAAACTAATATTAAGGGGCCTATGCAGAGAGCAGCGCGAACGGAAATTTCGGCGTTTTTTAGCGCTATATGGCTATAATAAGGTTGGAAATGGCGAGTTGAGTAAAAAGCGCCATTTTTTATTTTTTTTTAGTAGAACTCGCCGCACGGCTGGCGAGAACCAAAATCTCGCCAGTTTTGAAAAGGGCCGTATGCAGAAAGGTATGATCGCCATCTAGGGGCTGTTCGCGCCATTAAAATGGAGAGAAATTCTACAATTAGCTCCGCCAACAAAAGTTGGCAGGAAACTGGAGCTCACCGGCGAGAGTGAAAAGAAAAAAAAAAAACGCTCTTTTTTTCAAACATGTTTCACCAGCGCGCATCTCGCCGGTTGAAACTCTCCATAATCAAGCATGATTTTAAATGCAGTTTTCTGACCTTTCTGCATATGGAGATAAAATCACGCCATTACAGGTACAATTTATTACCAATTCCAATTATTTCCAGCGCTGCTCTCTGCAAAGGCCCCTCAGTAAATTGAGAATGGAAAAATATTCAGCACAAACGTACAGAATGTGATGTTCTGAGAGATCTTACAGATGTTATCAAATCCCACAATGAATGTATAGAAAATGTCTGTATAGAACGAGTCAAACAAGAATATGCCAATAAAACGTTTAATTGGGAGATACAGGGGCCACAATTCAGGTCAGTTAGCTGGAAGAAGGGAAGCCGGTCAGCCGGTAGAGCCGGTCAGCCGGTCAGCCAGAAGAGCAGGTCAGCCGGTCAGCCAGTAGAGCAGATCAGCCGGTCAGCCGGTAGAGCAGGTCAGCCGGTCAGCTCTGAGATCAGCATTACTTATATCTCCTAACCTTTGCCCCCTGCATGTAATGCGCAGAACAGCCTGCACTGCATATACTGTACATGAGATACTTAACCCTTTCTTTTCGCTCGACTCTAATCTGAATGATTTGCTAATTGGTTTGTAATTAGAGAGATATTTGTAGCAGAATCCCATGTATGTTCTTTTTACCTTTTTAGATACCGTTTTGTGTAATAAAAGATATGAGATCAGAGGGGCTCCCTGTTTGCACTCGTGTTTTGGCAGAAGTGTATATGTGACCCTATAAATCTCCCTCACACCCGGCTTGGCAGTGTGACACTAGTGCAGCGACCTGGGGAAGAATCACTGAGCTGTTAGCAATAGATACAACGGATAGAAAAGACACTACACATAGGTTGGATTAAAGAGAGTATTTTATTGAAATAATTAATCTCTTTGCTGGGAGGGGCCTGCAGCACATTGCAGAGCGATATAGTAACACGCAGAGCAATGCACTGCAGGCCCCTCCGGCAGCAAAGGAGTGAAGACCAATGCAGGGTGTATAAAGATCTCACTGATAATTCATGCACAAAGGGCTGTTTGTTGCTGTGATCCAGAGGAAGGCGAAACATAACCCCTGCTGTGCAATGGGGGAAAAAAATTCCTTCCTGACCCCATTAAATGGCGATCGGATGGTCCCTGGATCACTGCGCAGTGAGATCAGATGGAGCAGCACAGATCAGCGTTGTTATACACAGGGGCACACTCAGTATATAGAGATGCGGGTGATGGGGCCCTTGTGCCCCTGTGTATAACTCACCTGCTCCCCCATCCCCCTACATATCTATCCCATTCACCCCTTTTCCTCCCGCATACCTCGCAGGGCCGGCCGGCCATTAGGCGGTCGCCTAGCGCGCAAAGGTCCTAGGGGCGCATTAATAATCATTATTATTTTTTCCTCTTATTATTTCTAATTTATTTATCTTTTTTTTAAAATTATTATTCTTTTTTTTATCCAGTATTTTGGCGCCCTTTTATTTTTATTTTGCGTCGCGCTGGGGTGCGGTCGCACCCCCTGCAGCCCCGATAGCTACGCCACTGTTTATTTTATTATTTTATTTATCTTATTATTTTTTATACAACTGGGGCACAAATTTTAAGTTTCGCCTGGGGCGCATGAAACCCGTGCTCCGGCCCTGCTCCTTGTTCTCTCTCACCCTCTCACGCCCAATATCCCAATCTCCCTCTAGTACCTGCCCCTCCCGCAGCCTTCCTGATCTTATCTGCCTCTCCTGCGGTCAAACCAACTTCTCAGGGCCCCTAGAATACCCCTGGATCTACGCCCTGGCTCCTCTGCTACCTGCTCCCGGGGTCTGCTGCTCCGCCTAAAAAAGGTGAAGCAGCAGATCTGTCCGCACCTCTCGTATTCTGCTACCTGCTCCCGGGGTCTTCTCCTCCGCCTAAAAAAGGTGAAGCAGCAGATCCGTCCACACCTCTCGTATTCTCCTAGGCCATCGTCCACCACGTCGCCAGACTTGACATCCGCTTCGTCGTCTGCCTCATCGGCCGCCTTGTAGCCCACCTCTTCGCACCACTTGACGCCCGCTTTATCGTATGCCTCGTCGTCCGCCTCGTAGCCCGCCTCGTCGTCTGGTGGCACAAAGGGCACCACCTTCGTGCGTGTCCTGATCTGCAGGAGACATGAAGTGTTTGTAACCAGGGACAGTGATACTCTGTATCGCAAGAGCTCCTGTGCCACTTATACCCCCTCCCCAATACCACGTTATACCGCCCTCCACAGGGCAAATACCCGTTATACCCACCTCCCCAAGCCCAGTACCCAGTTATACAACCCTCCCCAGGCTCAGTACCCAGTTATACAACCCTCCCAAGGCCCAGTACCCTGCTATACGCCCCTCCCCAGGCCCAGTACCCGTTATACCCACCTCACCAGGCCCAGAACCCGTTATACCCACCTCACCAGGCCCAGTACCCATTATATACCCTTCCCCAGAAGGTCATGTTTCTATTTATCAAAAATACATTGAGTTACCTCTGGTTTTCAAGCATGTCCTGGGGGAGTTATCACAGAGACACAGAAACGTCGCTGAGTTTGGTGAGTAACTCCCTTAAACTCTCAGCAGTTGAATTCCCCATTAGGCGCTTAATGCGTTAAAAACAAGCGTTGCTATTTCTTTGCATGAAGTTGCAGGTAATTGGAAGAGTTACACAGTGACGGCTATTTCATCACTCACCTTCTTCCATCGAATCGGTCTTAGCGGTAGTGATCTCAGTATTATTTCCTCCTTAACATCGGATATCCATATCCATTCTTCGCCTCTGATCTGTATGCAAGACAATGCTTTAAGACAGGGTTGCGCAACCTTTTTCCCCTGCTCCCCCCTCCACCCTCCCCACCTTGTCTCCGACGTTCTGATGTAACGACGTCATGTGATATCACGTTGCTATGGCAATGCCACATCATGTGACGCCACGTTGCTGTCTCCAGAAGCCGCCGGAGACAAGGAAAGGGAACTTACAGAGGCCTTGCGCGCGATTTCCGGCATTTAATTTAAATGCTGTGGGGAAGAGCGAGGGGCCACTGTAAGCGCCGAGCCCCTCCCCAAGAAAATGTCGCACCCCTCGATTTGCGCACCCCTGCTTTAAGAGATATTCTGGGACCCTCCAACTCCTCCATCGGACCCTTCCTCATATTGACTGACCTTGCAGTGCTCTGCACTGACTTGCACTGACCTGCTATGATGCCTCTCAAAATACCATGCTAACTCATTCTGAACATACGTGTGTCCTTTCTACATGTTACTCAGCTTGTATGGGCCACAGACAGCTTTCCCGGGGTCCAGGACTAGTTGCCACCGGGGACACTCACCCATGGGTCGGCGACCTTGCGAGAACCCACCCCCCCAACCTGTTTTCTCTTGCATTGCCATAGACAACAACATTTCAGCCTGCTGGCCTTTCTCAGGTAAAGTGGCTAAACCCACTAAAGCCAGTAAAGAAAGGCCAGCAGCCGAAACATTGTAGTCTGTGGCACAATAAATTATCTTTTTTTATTCAAATCCGTGTGCCCTTTTCCATCAATCATATTGTATCCATTGGACGAAATGCCGGTCTTCCCTGAGACTAAGGGGCACCGGTAAAAGTATGACTAATTGTTTTTTTTAGTGTGCAGCAAATCCCCATCATTTTTGCGTTCTCTTGCTCTGCCCCAATCTGACACAGCACCTTGCTCTCTCACCCCCCTCTTACACTCCCGCGTCACCCTTTCCTTCCCCAAAGGTTGTCATTTAATCAGATCTTACCCAAATTGTCTCCATCTCCCTTGGAAATATTCTGTCTTTAAACTGTGCGGCTCCTCTTGATCCGGACTTTCTTAGCTGACCCCTTTAGGTTTCGGCTCCGAGGGTCTAAAAAATAAGCGACTCCGAAAAGATGTGAAATATGCCCACGGGTCCTAATGGGGCACTGAGGGGGAGACTTAAATACTAGTAAATATAATCTACTGTGCTAACAAATATAATCTATTAACTAACAAATATAACTTATTAAACTAAGAAATATAACTTATTAAACTAAGAAATATAATTTATTAAACTAAGAAATATAACTTATTAAACTAAGAAATATAATTTATTAAACTAAGAAATATAACTTATTAAACTAACAAATATATCTTATTAAACTAAGAAATATAATTTATTAAACTAAGAAATATAACTATTAAACTAAGAAATATAACTTATTAAATTTACAAATATAATCTATTTAACTAAATAAATATCTATTAAACTAAATAAATATCTATTCAACTAAATAAATATAATCTACTTCAAAACAATACAATAAAAAGCTGGAGAAATGATACGTTAACCAAGCCACAGATGTGATGCCAATGAGCGTTGAACTCCTTGCAGATCCACCGTCAGCTGGTTGTGGCAGAAAGTGGTGACATGCAGTAGAACAGAGTGGTTGAGCTGTAACCACGGCAGTCAGGTCAGAAATCAACACAATATTTTTTGAAATTTAGAATGAGAATGTTCAGTATGTCACATTCTGGGCTCAGACACTGAGCCCTGTCACATGTTAGCAGCTTGTGATAATAGAAAGTATCCATATACTGGGATGTGATAAGAGACATTATAGTCATTTTATACTGGGTCCCATAACCTGCTTTATATGAAGTATCATTTTACACTAGTAGAGATGTTACATTTTGAAAAAATAGCGCTTCTGGCGACAATGTTCATTTTCTCTACAAATGATAAATGAAAAAGTTGGATAAAACGTTATATGTGTGTGTGCGCGCGCAATATATATATATATATATATATATATATATATATATATATATATATATATATGAGTGAAAAGAGAAAAAAGTAACCCGTATGGGAGCACTCAGGTATGCAGATTAACATATAGTATTTTATTTATTTGACACAGTGCAAAAAAGGATAAGTAAACAGTACATGATTAAAAACACTTAAAAAAGGCTAGGACCCCTGTCACGGGTACTACCCATAGACACAAGTGGGCAAAACTAGGGAATGACTCAAATTGTCAACCCTTAACATGAAAATGGATAGTGACTCAAGAAACACTTGGATCGGTCAGAATAAATCACAACAGGTTAATGGGTTCACAGGCACCTATACAAAGCTAAAGATAATACGTACTACACACCAATGAAGTGACTAGTCAAAATATAAATGACAATCTTAAACCATCATGAATCTGCTTGAGCATACAATTATGTAACCAATACCAACAGCACAAATAAATCACTTGAAGGAAAAAGGTGGCATGATGGGATGAAGTCACTAGATGTGTAGAGCAATGAAGTGTGTGAATAGCATGGACGCGTTTCGTCCAGAGACTTAGACTTGGAGTGGGGGTGCGTCGGAGTGGGGGTGCTAGGCAGGACCCCTGACAGATGTTCACGTAACTATGCTACCCAGCACTGGTGCAACTAATCTTTGGACTGTGACACTCTATTTTTTCATTATGGATACTGACAACACACACAAGGTTATCTAATAGGTGTTCATCAGGTAATTTTCCATACATGCTATTCACACACTTCATTGCTCTACACATCTAGTGACTTCATCCCATCATGCCACCTTTTTCCTTCAAGTGATTTATTTGTGCTGTTGGTATTGGTTACATAATTGTATGCTCAAGCAGATTCATGATGGTTTAAGATTGTCATTTATATTTTGACTAGTCACTTCATTGGTGTGTAGTACGTATTATCTTTAGCTTTGTATAGGTGCCTGTGAACCCATTAAGCTGTTGTGATTTATTCTGACCTATCCAAGTGTTTCTTGAGTCACTATCCATTTTCATGTTAAGGGTTGACAATTTGAGTCATTCCCTAGTTTTGCCCACTTGTGTCTATGGGTAGTACCCGTGACAGGGGTCCTAGCCTTTTTTAAGTGTTTTTAATCATGTACTGTTTACTTATCCTTTTTTGCACTGTGTCAAATAAATAAAATACTATATGTTAATCTGCATACCTGAGTGCTCCCACACGTTTTACTTATTTCTCTTTTCACTCATACTATTTACAACCCGTGAGCACCGCCAATTCTTACTGATGTAAAGTTATTTATTGGCTTATGGTGGCATTAATATTGCAAAAGTAGATGCGAGGTTTTTTTCCCCACCTTCCCCCCTTTTTCCCCCCGTTATTTGAACATATATATTTATATATATATATATATATATATATATATATATATATATATATATATATATATATATATATATACTGTAAATATTCCTGTATTCTTTTCTTGGGGTTGAGGAGGAGCGCTGGATCTCGTGATATGTGAAAAAATATAAATATATATAGTGCAGATGGTAATTCACTGCTTTAAAAGATGTAAAACATAAGAAATGAACTCACAAAAAACGTATAAAATCACTGCATGTCAGAGATCCTTCTCTCTCTGACTGGAGCCCTTTATGTTACTGGAGTCTGTATCCTCTCAGTGAAGTGGATGATATGAAAATAAAGAAAACCACAAATAGTGCAAATAGTATGAACTATACAAATGTATTATGCACAGGTAATTAGGAAACTCACATTTTCCATAATAAAGTGGGTGGTGGAGAGAACCGCCGATAGAAGCAGGCTGCTGTTGGGTGCTTCACTTTCCCCTCACAGTGTAGTTCAATGCCTTACTGTTCTTACATCTTACTGATGTAAAGTTATTTATTGGTTTATGGTGGCATTAATATTGCAAAAGTAGATGCAGGGTTTTTTTCCCCACCTTCCCCCCCTTTTTCCCCCCGTTATTTGAACATATATATATATATATATATATATATATATATATATATATATATATACTGTAAATATTCCTGTATATTCATTTGCATGTCTTAGACAGGTCTGCAACCCTGTCTTTCACCATTATCTTTAACCTTAATAGTCGTATATATATATATATATATACATATATATATATATACATATATATATATATGTATATATATATATACATACACATATAGTATGTATATATATATATCATACTATGGGGCCTATGCAGAGAGCAGCGCTATTTCGAAATTCGCCATTTTTTGGAGAAAATCGCGCAGAAAGCAGCAGAAAATGGCGAGTTCCGAAAAACGCGCCAATTTTTCTTTTCTATTTGTAAAACTCGCCTCGCGGCTGGCGAGAACCTCAATCTCGCCAGTTTAAAAAATATCCGTATGCAGAGAGGCGCGAACGGCATCTAGCGGCTGTTCGCGCCAATAAAAAGGCGCGATTGTCTCCGTTTTGCCTCGCCAAAAAAAACTGCCGCTCGCGGCCATTGCAAAGGGGAAAAAAAAGGTGCGAATTTGTTTTAACACATTTCTGAAGCGCGCATCTCGCCAATTTAAACTCGCCACACGCATCCATGTTAAACATAGCAGAATTCGCACTTTTCTGCATATGGAGATTAAAACTCTCCAAAAAAGCTACTTTTTAATAAATTCGCCAATTTTAAAATTCGCTGCTCTCTGCATAGGCCCCTAAATGTATATATATAGTCTGTTTTATACACACATACACGTGTGTGTGTGTGTGTGTGTATATGTGTGTGTGTGTATATATATATATATATATATATATATATATATAGTATAACCCAGAGGTGCGCAAAGTGGGGAGGGGGAGATTTTTCGGGGGGGGGGGTGGCGCGGGCGGTTGCAGAGGCCCCGCGCACTTCCTCGAGGCATTAAAATTAAATGCCGGGGGATCACGTGAGGCCTCTGCAATGCTATTACTTACCTTGACTGTGCCGGCGTCACTCGTGTCCATGGCAACGCGGTGTTAAATTACGCCGCGGGGTCATGTGACGTCACCCTCGTCAAATGCCGCTGCAGGTCACGTAACGCCGCATCAAGGTAAGGGGGGGGGGCGCGAGCACCAACAGAGGGAAGGCAGGGGGGCGAGCTGCAAAAGTTTGTGCTCCCCTGGTATAACCAATAAATAATATAGCTGATATAGCAATCTGGTTGTCGCTAGAGAGAGATTATAATGGCAGTGAGAAATAGTGGCCAGAATTAATAACAGTGCAATTACTAAAAAGTAGTTGTAATAAAATAATAATAAACACTATGCCTAAACACAATAAAAGTCCAGAAACCTAGCTCTAATAGCTATGTTATAACTCAATCATAAAAGGATCCAATTCGGGCGTCCTCTGGAGCCCTGGCAGCTCTCTTCGGGGAAACAACCACCTCCTCGATAGATATCTAAACAAAACAAAAAGAAGAGAAAGCGCCCGCTCCATGTGTAAATTTGGTTTAACAATTTCATTTCCTGGACAAGATAAAAATAACAAACTCACAAACGCCCGTTTGGTAAAAGCATTGTGTGAGACAGGCTCGGGCTCCGTGGTAATCCGGTGGTCAATCCGCAGCTCCAGACTTTGGACGATGACCGGGAAACTCGATAGGCTGCGCCCCTCGCAGTGTGGTCCTCCGGCAATCTGTAGTATGCAGTTGTGATTCCACTCTGTAATTCCGGTGTCTCGTCTTGGTTGCGTACCAACTTCCCTTCCCGGCGTCAAGACGGATAGTGTGGCAATAACGAGAAGAAAGTACCTACGCGTTTCTTCAGCACACGGCCGATTTCATCAGGGGATAATGCTACAACTCACTCGTAATGGTTTTATAGTCCTACAGTCCAATTGGTAATGGCATAATAGATCACATGTGTTACTGATTTTAGATAATACAGTAATAGATTCTTGTATGACACACACACACACACACATATATATATATATATATACACACATACGTATGTATGTATATATATATATATATATATATATATATATATATATAATATATATATATATATATATATATATATATACACACACACATACATCTATTTACACACACACACATACATACATACATATAAAACGGTCTTCTTCGGAGAGAAGAAGATATATATATGTATATATATATATATATATATATATATATACATATATATATGTGTGTGTATATGTGTATATATATATTTACACACACATATACACACACATAATGTTATAGGTTAGCGGTGCGTGAACTGGGGGGCGGGAGATTTGTCTGGGGGTGCGCGGGCGGGTGCATAGGTCCCGCGCTCCTCCCCAAGGCATTTAAATGAAATGCCGGGGATCACGTGAGGCCTCTGCAACAGTAACACTGACCGGGATTCAGACACGTCTCCATGGCAACGCGGCATCAAATGACACCGCGGGGTCATGTGACGTCACTCGACCCCGGAGTGTGCTGGCAGGTAGGAGAGGGGGCGCAAGACCGGGGGAGGCCAGGCAGGGGGACGCAGCTTCAGAAGTTTGCGCTCCCCTGTTATAGATTACCATGCCAACAAATTGTAATAGTGCTACAGGGATCAATAAATATTACATTTAATACTTAATTATTGTGATGTTTCTAATCTACTGTGTGTTACAAATAACATTAATATCTTACAACTGAATACATTGCAATAATGTGATACCTATTTATTTGTGATTTAAAGTGTGTTACATAGTGATAAATTATCTAATAAATAAATCTTAAACTAATCCCACACAGTGACTACTTAATTCTGTGAATAAATGTGTTTTTAATGTCATTACTATGAAGGAGATGAAGATATAGTGTATATATAAATTCCTACCTGCAAACGCCGTCTTAGCCTGTCAGAATACGCGCAGAGTGACCTGTCGTGACACGTCAGGTCACTCTGTAACCGAACCCGGATCTGTGACGCATATGTACTGAGGTGGGGTTGGATCCCCCACGGTTATTTCTTGTTTTATTAATAAATAATTTACTATATTTTAATCTCTGGTGCGCATTGTGTGCATTTTTCTTCTTGCCTGCACAGTGCTTCAGATGCTGCATCTGAAAAAATGCCGGTGGATCGGGATGTGAGGTAGGGAAGTGACGTCCGCGCCGGAACGTTATTGCCACGCCTCCAAATATTCATTGCCACGCCCCCAAATCGCGCCCGAAGCATACCCTGCAAAGCCATAAAAAGCTCAGACTTCAGCAAGTGTATTGCAGCGTGTGTGCCTTCCCTCCGTCTGAAATACTATAGACGCAGAGTTATCGACGCTTACTAAATAGGCCCGTGTCTCTCTCTCTCTCTGTGTCTCTCTGTGTCTCTGTCTCTCTCTCTGTGTGTCTCTGTCTCTCTCTGTGTGTCTCTGTCTCTCTCTGTCTCTCTCTGTGTGTCTCTCTGTGTCTCTCTCTCTCTCTCTGTGTCTCTGTCTCTCTCTGTGTGTCTCTGTCTCTCTCTGTGTGTCTCTGTCTCTCTCTGTGTGTCTCTGTGTCTCTGTGTGTGTCTCTGTGTCTCTGTCTCTCTCTGTGTCTCTGTGTCTCTGTGTGTCTCTGTTTCTCTCTGTGTGTCTCTGTGTGTGTCTCTGTATCTCTGTCTCTCTCTGTGTCTCTGTGTGTGTCTCTGTGTCTCTCAAATCAAATCAGCTTGATTGGCATGTCAAAAAAACATTTCAGTATTGCCAAAGCATGAGTAATAGGGGGTGTGGGACAATGATTACACGAATACTAGGGGGTACGGTATAATGGTTATACAGTACATTACTTTTGTCTCTCTCTCTCTGGGCCTCATGCAGAGAGCATCGTTATTTCAAAATTCGCCATTTTTTGTACAATTTCGCGCAGAAACCGGCAGAAAATGGCGAGTTACGAAAAACGCGCCATTTTGTTTTTTCTATTGCTAAAACTCGCCTCGCGGCTGGCGAGACCCTCCGTCTCGCCATTTTTAAAACTCTCCGAATGCAGAGAGGTACGAACGGCATGTAGCGGCTGTTCGCGCCAGGGAAATGGCGCGATTTTCTCATTTTTGCCGCGCCAGGAAAAGTTGGCAATAAAATGGCGCTCGCCGCCTATAGCAAAGGGGGGAAAAAAGCCGCGATTTTTTTTTTACACATTTCTGAAGCGCGCATCTTTCCCATTCAAACTCGCCACACGCATCCATGTTAAACATAGCAGAATTCGCACTTTTCTGCATATGGAGAATAAAACTCTCCAAAAAAGCTACTTTTTATGAAATTCGCCAATTTGAAAATTCTATGCTCTCTGCATGAGGCCCTCTGTGTCTGTCTCTCTCTCATTCTCTGTGTCTCTCTCATTCTCTGTGTCTCTCTCATTCTCTGTGTCTCTCTCATTGTCTGTCTCTCTCTCATTCTCTGTCTCTCTCTCATTCTCTGTCTCTCTCTCATTCTCTGTCTCTCTCTCTCATCCCTGTATGATAGGTATGTTCCAACTCTATTTTTTGCTCTTCTTTTCCGTTTGAGAGGAGGGAGTCCCTCACCTCTTCAGCCACACACCAGGAACTCTGGATTGCTTTCAGACGCTCGGAGAGGCGGATACAGTCGTGGATTGCAGGCACTGATTTATCTGGTAAGTACCGCAAACATGCTTGAACAAGGGCCGTAGACATTTTATTTGATGGTTTAGATTACCATTGTCTGTGGTTGTTAGTTATTGGTATTAGAGTTTTTTGATGTTGTTACGAATCAAGTACATTTTGAAGTAGTAATCCCCTCCGAACTGGGCATTCCTGGCCAATAATGCCCTGGCTGTAAGAGTTGAAGGGCCCAAGCAAAGCCCCCACCTCTATACACACTAACACTGCAGGGGCATCAAAGTGTCTCATTGTCATGGCAACGGGGGGTGTCACGTGATGTAATTTGTTTAATAAATTATTTTTTAAGGTGTCCCGGTTTTTCATTTTCGAAATCTGGTCACCCTATGTATTTATGCTGCATTCAGTGTTGTAATGTGCTGTAATTGGGTTACATGGCGTACATAGTGTATATACCGCATTCAGGGTAAGTGCTGTATGTGGATTATAAAGTGTATATATGCTTCATTCAGGGTTATAAAGTCGTTTATAGAGTATATACTGCATTCACGGTTACGTGCGGCATGTGGAGTATAAGGTGTATATATGCTGCATTCAGTGTTATAATGTGCTTTAAGTGGGTTACATGGCGGGTATAGTGGATATACTGCATTCAAGGTTACGCGCCGTATTGGATTATAACGGGTATATATGCTACAGTCAGGGTTATAATGTGCGGTATTTGGGTTACAGGGGTGTATACGGTACCGCAGTGGTGGTGGCGTGCTGTATTTGGATTATATGGTATACACTGCGATCATGGTTACGTGCTGGGTTCTGAATATAATGTTTATAGACCACATGCGCGGTTACATGACGGGTTTGGATTATATGGTGTATATACTTATCCCCCCTCATCCACTGATGAAGTGACCACATTGCGTCACGAAACGCGTATGGAGAGGGAGGAGCTAGAACTGACACGGTCTTCAGAAGCAGGAGCATAGCGATCAGGAGAGACGCCAGAGTGTGACATCAGAGTGTGACATCACGAGGCGTAGCGCGGGCTGACGGCAGTTACCCAGAGAGGTGAGCAGAGCACATTCTGCAGTGCTGGCCACCTCAAGCTGAGATAGAGGAAGCTATAGCAAATAGAGGGGGCGAATCTCGCAGAGTAACTACTGAGAGTTAGACGCCACTTCAGGGTTTGCAAACAACAATAGCGCCATCCTCCCAGAAGCCTGCCTACCTGATTGTATCAAGCTGCGGACAGCACGTTGTCAGCTGTTTTTACACAGCCTGGTTTATGTGAGTAAGCCCTTGGCTGTTTTTTATTTTTATTGTAATAAATTTTTATCAATCTGCACCATCATCTTCCATGTTATTTCCTTTCTGGGAACACATGGGAACTATGACCAAGTGGTAATGCTGTGAACAGACAGAAAACCTGGAGGATAGACATACAACACGTGGGATTCGTGATATCTGGAAGAGAAGAGGTTAAAAGCACAGATTGTCTCAAAGGAACAATAACACAGCAAGTCTGTAAGTTCATTACTTTAATCTGTTGTGGAGTTATTTATGGATTCTTGTGGCTGCGCAATGGTCTTTTCCTTTTTGTCCATTACATACTAGGAGGAGTTCGGAACCAGCAGCCAGCAATTGGATCACCATCGCTCCATCAGCTGGAATATTGAAAAGAACTTTCCATATCTATATGGACTAATCATTGGACTGGGGTATTGTTGTAGCCTGAAGCGCCGGGTCATTACATTTTTTGTACAAAAGATAGGGCGATGGAAGTCTAACAGATACCGGTCCTATATCAGGCCCGCATTATCTGGGATTTAGCGTGCTTGGATAAACCCCCTCATCCTCTTTATGCCTTCACAGACGCCGCACCCACTTGGATAATCGGAGACTCGCTTATACACTGGGCAGAGAAGCGGGCCGTCAAACGCCCATGCGGGGCTAACCTCGGGTTGCGAACGGAGGAGGCAAATGTGGTATGGGGGGTAGGTAGGGGGCTGCGGTGGGCTCAGTTGCTCCCGCGGCTAATGGTGATGGGCAGGGATAGGAGGGCGCCGCAGATCTTGCTCCTCCACGTCGGGGGCAACGACCTGGCCGCTCGACGCTACTTCGAGCTGGTTAATTCAATAAAACACGACCTAGCCCTCATGCTCGCCCGTTGGCCAGAAGTACAGATCGTTTGGTCGGACATATTGTGCAGGAGAGTGTGGAGGGGCGCAAGGGCACCGGGCGCCATCGACTGAGCGCGGGTCAAACTGAACAAGATGGTGGGGAAGTTTGTGACGCAGTGTGGGGGATGGCAGATCATCCATCCCGAGTTCGACAACAAGTCAACTGGCCTGTTCCCGGCCGACGGCACACACTTATCCGAGATAGGGGCGGACTTGTTCAATAACGAATTGCAGGAGGGGCTGGAGAGGGTCCTTGCGGGGTTGGCGGCACGGTCTAATTTAAGGAGGTTTAAATAGAGCCGTGAGTGGCGGCAGTTCGGGGGTAAGTGCTTGTCCTTGCCAGATGGGCTCGGGGCGGGCGTCGCCCGGGGGTAGGAGCGATTGGGCGGGGTCAAGCTAACGTGACACCCGGGAACCCACTCGCGACAACGGCCGGCTCTTTAGGGGTCGGCCGGGTACGGGGGTGGCAGGCCAAGGCCTGGCTGACCCTCTGACCCCACTCTGGCTTGGACTAGCGCTTACTCCAGTATTATGATTGTTAATAAACAAAGCCGCGGCCTTTTATACCTCCAAACTGAGTCTGTCATTACTTGTCTGTTATATGTGGGTACCGTTTCCAAGTGGGAGGGGGTCCCTCGCAGCCTCCCTGGTCAAGCAATCCCTCCAGCCAATTAGGCGAGGGAAGCCCATGACCAGGGGGCAAGCCCCCCTCCCCCCTCACCTCGCTGGGATCTCTGGGCCGCCGTCGCGGCCCCCCCTGGGGGGGGGGGGGGCAGGCCTAGGGCAGTACAAAAGAGACAGCCGGGAGCTGAATCTTCCATTCTGCTCCCGGTCTGCTGCGAAGTATCCAACCCACCCACCCCATTAGCAAGACAGTCGGGGGCAGACGCTTGCCCCCGGCCACTCCGTGGAGTATTTACAATTCCCTTGGTGATAAGCTGTCTGCACTACCTGTAAGCTGTAACATGTACCATCATATTTTACAGGGCAGTGTCCGAAGATCTCTCGAGAAACAAAGGACTGAAGTTCCTTCAGGAGGCTCCAGTTGGTCATTTTACCACTGTCGCGGCGGCAGTTCGGGGGTAAGTGCTTGTCCTTGCCAGATGGGCTCGGGGCGGGCGTCGCCCGGGGGTAGGAGCGATTGGGCGGGGTCAAGCTAACGTGACACCCGGGAACCCACTCGCGACAACGGCCGGCTCTTTAGGGGTCGGCCGGGTACGGGGGCAGAAGGCCAAGGCCTGGCTGACCCTCTGACCCCACTCTGGCTTGGACTAGCGCTTACTCCAGTATTATGATTGTTAATAAACAAAGCCGCGGCCTTTTATACCTCCAAACTGAGTCTGTCATTACTCGTCTGTTATATGTGGGTACCGGTTCCAAGTGGGAGGGGGAGGGGGTCCCTCGCAGCCTCCCTGGTCATGCAGGAGACAGAAAGGTAGATAGAGACACAGACAGAGAGCTACCAGAGAAGGTGTTACATGGGTGAGTGCTGAGTTATTACTGTGACTCTCTGATGCTAACATGACATTAGGTTCTGGGCTCTGCGTCCCACACATGATGAACACCATGACTGTATAAAACTGAGGGGTACATATATATGTATATATATATAGCAACCGTAAATATTACTGTATGTTCATTTGCATGTCTTAGACAGGTCTGCAACCCTGTCTTTCCCCATTATCACCCAGCATACAGCGCTTCCACTGCAGCAAGGGATTCTGGGAAATGACATGCAAATGAGCACTCAGTGCCACCTTTTGTCTCAAGCTCGTATTACACAAGCCAATCTTCAAGCCAATGCATGCTGTTTTAAACACAGCTTTTAGACAGAGGCTGGGATGAGATGCAAAGCCATTAAACCCACTCACAGACATTTTTTTTTTTTTACGGTTCACATATTAACAACCATTTAGTATCATTTTACAGAAAATAATAAACCGAAAACATCACTATACAATCCTTATATTGCCAAGACAAAAACCAACCCAAAGGCACAAAACCATTCTAAAAAGCCAAACAAAACAACACATTCCAAGGCATCATCTGTGCATCTACTACCAAACACACTCAATACAAAAAAATATGGTTACTTCCCATTTCTACACACGACTTTTCGTACTTTCCACAGGACATTTAACATTGCATCTAATTACTTCACGTGTCCCAGCAATTTCTCTAACGCCTCACGGATGTGATACGTACTACATTGTATTCCTAATTTTCTTACTTCCTCTTTAGACACCTCTGCTTTTGGGAACTGTACTTTCAGCCATCCCGTTTTTGAAACATTTAACCCTAAGTCACCTGCCTCTTTATTTATATTATTTATCACCTCTTTTACATGCCACTCCCTCGCCTTCCTTTCTCTCTCGCTTTCATAACTTACTTTTGTTCTTCCACTAAGGCCTGCCTTTTCTCCTTTTCCCCCTTTACTTTCCCTAATCTCTCCCCCTTCACCCCCACTCTGTTGGCCTGCCTTTCCATCACTTTCATTCCCACTTACTCCACTTACACTTCTCTGTATTTTAGTTCCCTCCACGCTTATCTGGCTTTGTGAGGACGAGCTATTGCCCTCACTTCTCTCCTTCTCTCTCACCTCTCCCCTAGCCTCTTTTATTTTAACCCACTGTACATGCTCCTTTTTTAATTCTTCATACTGCTCTTTTGTCAGCTGTTTTCTTTGGTACATCAGTTTTTCTAATCTTTCTATTATCTGTTCCTCACTACTCCCCCCATGCTGCTTCCGAAAAATACCAACCCAAAATAGAACATCTCCCACTGCGTCTTCAAAATGTTCCATCTTCACTTTTAGGGTTACTTTCCCTGATACTTTTACAACTTTACCCTCTACACCTTCCTCTCTAGGCTCCCCTTTACTCTGGCTATCCTTATCTTCTTTTGTTTCTATCCCTTGCAGATTTTTACGCTTTTCAGCTTTTTTCCCTCCTATTTCCATTTCCTCCTCCAAGACATCTTGGGGACCTTCCCTCCCCCTCTGTGCATCTTGAAACTCCATACATTCCGCCCAGCTAGGTTCCACCACACTCAATGACCGTATTTCCCCCTCCCCCGCATCTTTCTGATGCACTGCTCCTGTCTCCTCCCCTCCCCCCACCTCCAGTTTCTGGGCCAAGGAGTCCAGGAAGAGATCTTCCTCTTTTTTCTCCACGATATCACTTATAGAACCCGCCAAACCCTCTATTGGGCCACTTGCTAGCATTTCTTCTCTTCTTAAATCCTCCTCATACATTGCTGTTATAGCAGGATCACGCCCTCCCTCTTGGGAACTCCATCTCACAAATTCCCAGACCCTCCACTGTCTCTTCCTTTTCGTCTAGCACACTGTCCCCTTTAGCTGCCTGGGCATATGTCCTTTTAGTGCACTGCCGTGCCAAGTGTCCTTCCTCTCCGCATAGATGGCATCTCTTAGGGACTCCACAGTTGGCTGCAGTATGTCCCTCTTCCCCGCAATTACGGCACACAATTCCCGTTCTGGTGCAACCCTCCTTTGTATGTCCATAAGTGTGGCAATGCCTGCAATATAGAGGCTGTCCCGAGTAAAACAAAAATCCTCTGTCTCCTCTAATATTGAACATGGCCGGTGGGTGTGTCACTCCTCCCGCACATGATGGATCCCGTCTGAACCGTACCCAGAAACGTCTCTTCCCGTTGAACATGCCATACAGATTTTTTAGTTCTTCACCTCCTCTAATCATTTCACAATACCGTTTCAAAAAAGTCACAATCTCCTCTTTCCTTGCATACCGAGTGTACATGTGAAGTACAAGTGGTCTCTCCTCCAGCATAAAATTTGGGATTACCTTTACATGCAAATGAACATACAGTAATATTTACAGTTGCTTTATGCTTTACTGTGGAGGGTTTTTGTCACTTTTTTACCCACCATAACCTTAATAGTAGTGGTGATTACCTAGTCTAGTCTCAAACCTGCTTTGCCATTAAGACCAACCCCACACTGATGAGACCCATCAAGGTCGAAACAGCGGTGTAGCTGAGACTGTGCCCCCTTGGCCTTGAGTCATCGTTCCGGAAGGGACTTAAGACTCATGCTGCTATTAGGGGGGTACGCCATCTCAGGCAGCGGGAGGTGATCAAGAGCGGACAAGGAGAGAGAGAGAGAGAGATGGTGAAGGGCCGGCGCCTTGGCCTTGGGGGATCGTCCTGATGGACTAAACCCCCTCGCTGCTTTTGGGGTGCCGCACCAGATCCTTGACGGTTGGACAGACGGAGCATGACAGCTTGAGCACGGGGCGGTCAGGAGCGGACAAGCACGTGAGCAGGAGAGAGAGAGAGTGACGGGCCGACGCCTTTGCCTGGGGGGATCGCCATAATAGGCTTAACCCCCCTGCTGCTATTAGGGCGTCGCACCGAAGCTCAGGATGACGAGGACAAAGACGGCGGCGATGGAGAACCGAAAGCAGACCATCAGATTCCTGGTGGTTGAGGCGGAGAGAGCCCAGGTGAGACTCCAGTATATCGTGGAGGAGATCTTGATTGACCTGGTGGAGATGAAGATTGCACAAGTCTACTGTCTGCAGGACTTCCAGGAAGAGGGAATCTTTGATGTGACCTTCCGCAAGGAGGAGGACTGCTTGAGTGCATATGAGAGATGCAAGAAAAACGCGAGTGACCAGAGGATGAAGGGGATCAGTGTTATCCCAAGTTTTTTGTTGGAGGAAAGAAGCATAATTGTGCACATGTATGATCCTTTTGTGAAGAAGGAGGAGATAGCCTTGTTTTTGAGACATTATTGTGCAACTGTAAGAGATGGTGAAGAACTTTTGAATTGCTATGGGATATTTAATGGCAAGCGGGAATTTCACGTACGTCTAAGACCGGACCCAGCATGTGCAGGGGGAGTGATGCACCCCCCTGCTGTTTTCAAGGTGGGTGGGAAAAAAGGCTTTTTGGAATATTGGGGCCAACCCAAGAGATGTAAGAACTGTCAACAATATGGACATTTGGAAGAGAGATGTGGGGAGGTGGGAATGGTGTGTCACAACTGTGGTAAAGAGGGTCATGTGGCTGCAAAATGCAGAGTACAAAAGAAATGTGACTTTTGCTATGAGTCTGGACATTTGGCGAGAAAGTGTTTAAAGAAGAGTGAGATTTGGTGCACAAAAAGGACAAGTACGATGTCATCAATTGTGGGTAATCGTGCTAGACAAATGATGAGACAGAGTCCGGAAAAGACTAATGTACAGGTGCAGAATAGTGAGAAAGGTCAGCTCAGAGGTTATGTCAGTGAGGATGGAAAGGGAAAAGAAGGAGAGGCGGGAAAAGTTTTGGAGTTTGTGAGTGAAATATTGTGTGAGTCTGAAGAGAAGGAAGTATATCAGCTTACAACAGAGGAGAGGTTATTTTGTGACTTTCTGTGTGATTATAAAGAGAATGAAGAATGTCAGCCAAGAGTAGAGGAGGAGGTAGAGATTGAGAGGGGAAGTAAGAAGGGTCTTTCTGTGGAAAGGGAAAAGTTAGTGGAGGAAGACTGTGAGGACGATTGGATAATTAGACATGTAGCAGAGGTAGAAGCAGCATCCTGTAAAGCAAAAGAAGAGGAGAGGAGGAGAGAAGAGTTTTGTTCAGGGGAAGAGGTGGAAAAAGTTTTGGAGTTTGTGGGGATTGTAAATGGGGAGGAAATAATGGAATGGGTGTATGTTAAAAAGCAGGAAAAGCAGAAAAAAACAGAAAAAGAAAGCAAAAATAAAGAAAGGAGGTTTAGAAAAGAAATAGAGGTATAACATTATGTAAAGAAATGAAGAGGAAAAAGAGAAAGAAAATGTAATGAGAATAGTATATACAGGGAGAATATGCGAATGTAGGTGGTGTTAGTTGAAGGTGTGGAAAAGTGGTTTTGTTGTTGTGTGTTTAGAAGGAAAAGCTGTGGAATGACAAGATAAATTCTGACCTTTTTTGTACAGAAAGTAATGTATTTACAGTATGTGTTTTTGAAGAAATGTAATTATGTGATTTAGTATCTTTTGGAAAAGTTCTCATTTTCTGTTTGTAAATATATGTGATGTGAATAAAACTTTAAAAAAAAAAAAAAAAAAAGCTGCGCTTTTGGGGTGCCGCACCTGAGCTTGGGAGAGCAGAGATGACATCGCAAGCTGGAATGCGCAATTCCATTCGGTTCCTGATCGAGGAGACCGAGAGAAGTCGAGTGAACCTGCTGTGGATAGTGGAGAAGGTGCTGAAGCAATTGATCGGTCTGGACACTGAGAGGATCTTCTGCCTTCAGGATTTCCCTGCACAGGGGATTTATGACCTGACCTGTCATCAAGTAGCGGATGTTTGGTGCACTTTTGAAAAGTGCAAGGAGAAGTCTGGTGATCCGATCTTACATGGCATCAAGGTAATTCCAAGTTTTATGCTGGAGGAGAGACCACTTGTACTTCACATGTACACTCCGTATGCAAGGAAAGAGGAGATTGTGACTTTTTTGAAACAGTATTGTGAAATGATCAGAGGAGGTGAAGAACTTAAAAACCCATATGGCATGTTCAACGGGAAGAGACGTTTCTGGGTACGGTTGAGACGGGATCCATCATGTGCGGAAGGAGTGACACACCCACCGGCCATGTTCAATATCAGAGGAGACAGAGGATTTTTGTTTTACTCGGGACAGCCTCTATATTGCAGGCATTGCCACACTTATGGACATACAAAGGAGGGTTGCAGGAAAACGGGAATTGTGTGCCGTAATTGCGGGGAAGAGGGACATACTGCAGCCAACTGTGGAGTCCCTAAGAGATGCCATCTATGCGGAGAGGAAGGACACTTGGCACGGCAGTGCACTAAAAGGACATATGCCCAGACAGCTAAAGGGGACAGTGTGCTAGAAGAAGAGGAAGAGACAGTGGAGGGTCTGGGAATTTGTGAGATGGAGAGTTCCCAAGAGGGAGGGCTTGATCCGGCAATAACAGCAGGAGGATGGATTTAAGAGGAGGATTTAAGAAGGGAAGAAATGGTAGAGAGTGGCCCAATAGAGGGGGAGGTGGAAGTGGAAATAATGGACACGACCGGACCCAAGAAAGGGGTGCAAAAACTAAGTTTACAAAGTGACAATGATGTTTGTACAGTTGATGGGGAGGGGAAGAGTGAGCTACGGCAAGATAAGGTGACGAAGTCAAAGTTTTGTGCGCTGGATTTGTCCAGTATTGACGTTAGTAGGGAAGAGGAACAGACCGTGAGTAAAGGAAAAGAGGAAAATAAGAAGTTAGATAGGGAAGCGCAAGAAACTGAGGAGAAGGCAGGCCCTGGTGGTGCGAGTGGAAAAGGTAAAGAGGGAAAGAGTAAGTGTAAAGGGTTTGTTGTTAGTGGAAGCAAAAACGAGTCTTCGCAAGGGATAGAAACAAAGGATCATAAGGATTGCCAGAGTAAAGTGGAGCCTAGAGAGAAGGGTGTAGAGAGTAAAGTTAAAAAAATATCAGGGAAGGTAACCCTAAAAGAGAAAATGGAACAATTTGAGAACGCAGTGGGAGATGTTCTGTTTTGGGTGGGTATTTTCCGGAAGCAGCATGGGGGTAGTAGTGATGAACAGATAATAGAAAGATTGGAAAAAATGATGTACCAAAGAAAACATCTGACAAAAAAGCAATATGAAGAATTAAAAAAGGAGCATGTACAGTGGGTTAAAATAAAAGAGGCTAGGGGAGAGGTGAGGGAGAAAGAGAGTAGCGAGAGCAACAGCTCGTCCTCACAAAAAAGTCAGATAAGCGTGGAGGGAACTAAAATACAGAGAAGTGTAAGTGGAGTAAGTGGGAACGAAAGTGAAGAAAAGGCAGGCAAAAAAGGGATTGTACAGGCAAAAGAGGCAAATTCTGCGGGAGATAGTAAGGGGAGGAGCACCCAGGGAAAGGATGAAGTAGGGCTTACAAAGGAAGAGGTTTTGCACAATCAACTTGCGAGGGGATTTGGGCGGAGATATTGGGATGTGAAAGAGGCAAGGGACGGGTATGAAAAAAGTGTGATGTCTGGATTCCAGTTAGAGGAAAGTAAGAGAGGTTTGGAACGTATGGAGAAAGAATTAAAACAGATGATCGCATCACATGAGAATAGAGAAAGGGTTTTTGTTTTTAAATGAAAGAATCTTGAAGTATATGGTTCTTATCTTTGTATGATGTTTTGGTTATAGGGTTTTTTCGTAAAGTTATGTTTTTTTTTATCCTTCTGAAAAGTTTATCTTTGTGTTTGTATATATCTGAAGGATGAAGGAAGAAAATGTAAATATATTATGTTTTGGTGTCTTTCTAATGTTGGGTGACTGTTGTCACTATGGTGTGTTTTTTTGGTTTCCCAAAAAGTCTGTAAACTTAAAAAAGTTGTTGAATAAAAAAGTTAAAAAAAAAAAGGTTGAAACATGTCTGTGAGTGGGTTTAATGGCTTTGCATCTCATCCCAGCCTCTGTCTAAAAGCTGTGTTTAAAACAGTGTGCATTGGCTTGAGGATTGGCTTGTGTAATACGAGCTTGAGACAAAAGGTGGCACTGAGTGCTCATTTGCATGTCATTTCCCAGAATCCCTTGCTGCAGTGGAAGCGCTGTATGCTGGGTGACAATGGGGAAAGACAGGGTTGCAGACCTGTCTAAGACATGCAAATGAACATACAGTAATATTTACAGTTGCTTTATGCTTTACTGTGGAGGGTTTTTGTCACTTTTTTACCCACCATAACCTTAATAGTGTGTGTATATCTATCTATCTATCTATCTATCTATCTATCTATCTATCTATCTATCTATTTGTGAAAGTGTTCTGTGGCCGTGTCTGTATGTGTCTCCCTGTGTCCCCTGTGTCCCTAGCGGCAATCCCATTGGCTCCCTTGGCCCGCCCCCGCACACCTCTCATTGGCCGGACACACACATACACTCACACAGAGATACACACACACACGGAGACACACACAGGCAGGACACGGAGACACACACAGGCAGGACACTGAGACACACACAAAGATACACACACACTGAGACACATACAGATACACACACACACACACACACTGAGATACACACACACTGAGACACACACAGATACACACACACACACACACACACACACTGAGATACACACACACTGAGACACACACAGATACACACACACACACTGAGATACACAGACAGGACACAGATAGACAGACAGGACACATACACATATACAGACAGGACACACACACACACACACACACACACCACCCCCCCCTCTGTCCATCCCCCCCATCACGTGCGCCGCCCTGCACCGGCTCCAGACGGAGGGGAAGCACGGCCCTCCTACCCCAGCCGCTTCCTTACCTCCCCGGCGCTACCTCCCCCTCAGGTAAGTAACTGCGCGTCCCGCCTCAGCTTATGGCGCCAGTAACTCTCCCATTTCAGGCGCGCAGCCTCGCGCCTCAGGCCCACACAGGCCCACACAGGCCCACACAGGCCCACACAGGGTGCTTCCTGCCGCCGGCTGCACGCCTCACTCAGCCGGACGGCACATCGGGGGACAAGTGGGCGCCGGCGGGGGGGGAGCGCGAGTCACGGGGAACGGGGGGGGGGGGGGCGAGTCATGGGGAACGGGGGGGGGGGAGCCGCGAGTCACGGGAAACGGGGGGGGGACGCGAGTCACGGGGAACGGGGGGGGGGGGGCGAGCCGCGAGTCACGGGGAACTGAGGGGGGGGGGGGGCGAGCCACGAGTCACGGGGAACGGGTGGGGGGGCGAGCCGCGAGTCACGGGGAACGGGTGGGGGGGCGAGCCGCGAGTCACGGGGAACGGGGGGGGGGCTTTGTGTTTTTCAATCAGATCGCCCAACAAATGTAACCCCCCTTCCTTGGGCTATTGTGAACTAATAGTAATAGCATGTTTATTAGGCCAAGGGGGTGATGTAGCGAGGCAAATTGTTGCAAGGTCTTTGCGCCCAAGTTTGGTGCCGGGATTTGAAGGGTGACAACAGGAGGAGTTAGGGAAGAGTTCCCCCGCGTTATACACGGCTGTAGCAGACGTTTTTTGTGTGTGCGTTATGAGGGACGTAATGACACCTGCCTTAACTGTCCAAGCAGTGTGTCGATCCCCCCCCTCCCCTTTCTCCCCCCCCTCCCCTTTCTCCCCCCCCTCCCCTTTCTCCCCCCCCCCTCCCCTTTCTCCCCCCTCCCGCTCCCCTTTCTCCCCCCTCCCCTTTCTCCCCCGTCCCGCTCCCCTTTCTCCCCCCTCCCGCTCCCCTTTCTCCCCCCGCTCCCCTTTCTCCCCCCGCTCCCCTTTCCACCACCCCCTCCGCTCCCCTTTCCCCCCCCCTCTGCTCCCCTTTCCCCCCCCCCCTCCGCTCCCCTTTCCCCCCCCCTCCACTCCCCTTTCCCCCCCCCTCCTCCGCTCCCCTTTCCCCCCCCCCCCGCTCCCCTTTCCCCCCCCCTCCGCTCCCCTTTCCCCCCCCCTCCGCTCCCCTTTCCCCCCCCTCCAACGCTCCCCTTTCCCCCCCCTCCTCCGCTCCCCTTTCCCCCCCCCTCCTCCGCTCCCCTTTCCTCCCCCCCTCCGCTCCGGGAGTGTCTCTAGCTTTGAATCATTACAACTCAAAGCTGGATTCCGATTGGCTCACACACATCAGGGGGTGTTCCAACCCATATCCACCCTTTGGATTAACATGCTCAAAGGTTGCTTAGGCCTGCCCCTGAATATTGCTACTATACTCAGAGCTGAAATGCAAACAGGCTAACTGAAGGAATTAACCTTTCCACTGCCTGTTCTAACAGGACTGACAGAGGAAAGGCCCAGAATTAGCAATAGATGCCGAAGGCCAGGCTATATATATGTAGAAAAGCACTTTATGCCCCATGTTAAGAGTGTAGCCTTTTCCCCATACAGTAAGGCTGAGTTCAGCGTGGCTGCTGCGGCAGCGTGCGTCCACGCGCACCTCCCCCGCGTGCTCCTGCAGCCTGGCGATCTGTGTTCAGGCTGCAGGAGTCGGGTCGCGGCATTTGGGGGCTTGGCGGGGGGAACGTGTCACGGAGCTGGTTCGCTGAACCAGCTCACGTGATGCGACTGCAGCCCCAAATATCATTTCTGGTTACAGCGGCGTCAACGCTGCACTTTACCGCCGGTGGAGTTTTCAGTTTGAACACTCCCACCAAACAATCTAAAATTGCGACGGACGTGCGCACGCACGCGTCGCGTAGCAGCCACCCCGAACACGGCCTTAGAAAGGCAGCCAGTAATGTAATGTGTGTTTTAGCATTTCTTTGCATGCAGGCACAGTAATTCACTTAGCTGCGTTGTCTGCAGAGAAATGCAGGGTCGTGACAAAGAGCTGGGAGCAGCTAAGTGCCGGGACAAATGGTGAGCGGGGAAGGGCTGATTATCAGGTCCGGGGACGGACTCCCAGCGCGGTAGAGTCTATACACATAATATATAAAGCTTGGCCCCCTGCAGAAGCAATCCCTCCAGCCAATTAGGCAAGGGAAGCCCATGACCAGGGGGCAAGCCACCTCCCCCCTCACCTCCCTGGGATCTCTGGGCCGCCATCGCGGCCCCCCCTGGGGGGGGGGGGCAGGCCTAGGTCAGTACAAAAGAGACAGCCGGGAGCTGAATCTTCCATTCTGCTCCCGGTCTGCTGCGAAGTTTAGTGTCCTCTCCTCTCCTCCAGGTGAGTTTGTAGTCTCCCTTTGGGCCCGATCGCAGCATCCCCCCCCCTCCGCCTCCGCTATGGCTGTCCAGGGGATAGTTGCGAGGCGGCCGGGGAGTGCTGCCACGGGGGATCCCCCTACCGCGTGGCTCTCCCTCCCTCAGCCTCCGTGGCTGGCCTGCTCGGCGGGCGGGGAGGGGGGGGGGCCTCCGGCGAAGGGGGGGATCCGCCTGCCAGACCAAGGGATAGCTAGTGGGGATCCCCCTTACCGCGTGGCTCTCCCTCCATCAGCCTTGGTAGCTGGCGGGCGGGGAGGGGGGGCCTCCGGGGAACGGGGGGATCCCCCTTGCCGGTACCAGGGAATAGCCAGGGGGGATTCCCCTTGCCACGTGGCTCGCCCTCCATCAGCCTCTGCGGCTGGGGAGGGGGGGGGGCCAGAGGGAGGACGAGGAGAGGCACAACAACCCCCCCACGTTTTTTTGCCACGACGGTTCCCCCCAACAGAATGGCCGTGGGTATCCCCCAACCCCCCCCCCCCCCCGGGGTTGGAGCACGGGACACTCAGTGGGGTTACATGGCAGTGGTATAATGTGCTGTAATTGATTTCTTTCAACATTGGATAAAGTTATGATCAATGCTAGAATGGCCGTGGGTATCGCTGCGTACCGCATTCGTAGTGATAGCGGGCTGTATGTGGGGAATAAAGTGTATACACCTCAGTGTGGTTATAATGCGTTGTATTCGGGGTATGGTTATAATGCGTTGTATTCGGGGTATAAGGCATACGAGCTGCATTCGAGGTACAATTTGCTGTAATTGGGTTACATGGCGTATATTGTATTTGGATTATAGGGGGGTGTATATATACCGCATCCGAAGTTACAATGGGCTGTAATGGGGTGACATGGTGTATATAGTGTGTATACTGCACTCGTAGTTACGTTCTGTTGTACGATAGGGTGTGTATAGGTGCTGCATTCGCCGTTACAATGTACTGTAACTGGGTTACATAGCGTATATAGTGTATATACTGCATTCAC